>NW_026901225.1:167500-227500 GCF_033783945.1 Neopsephotus bourkii | reverse complement strand
GTGGGAAGTCCTGTGTTTTGACATAGGTTTGGGTTGGAAGGGACCTTAAAGCTCACCCAGTTTAGGCACTGGAGCTGCTCTAAGGTCTCCCCTTCAGGAGCCTTCTCTTCTCCAGGCTGACCCAGCCCAGGTCTCTCAGCCTGGCTCCAGAGCAGAGCTGCTCCAGCCCTCGCAGCATCTCCATGGCCTCCTCTGGACTCACTCCAACAGCTCCACGTCCCTCGTCCCTCTCGTGTTGTTTCCCCAGAGCTGGATCAGGACTGGGGGGGGGGGGGCGGGGCATGTTCGGGATGTCTCCTGGGGCTTACAGGGATTCCCCTTTGGAAGAGGTTATCTCTTAACAGCATGGGGTCTCAGTACCATTGCAGCTGCAAAAGGAGCACATGGGCTGTCCTAGCAACACTCGCTGCCATCTTAGCTACAGCCCTGCCTGAACACAGTCGTTATTGGCAAAACTCCTGCATTTTTCAGGACTTGCCTGGACAAGCGTAATTTCACTGTGCTAAAAGCCAGGTATTCAAAGCAATACCATGCCTTGGCTGTGCCAGGTAATTTGCCACTGCTGATAACAGTCATGGAGTGTCTGATACCACTTACGATACAGGTGGTTTTATCACCTTAGTCTGGTGGTAGGTTAATGCAGCAGTGGAAAAAAACCCCAAACATTTACTTATATCCCTGCCAGGAGCACATTGGTGGTAAACCAAGGGCCTGGCTTTCCACAGTGAACATTTATACATAAGAACTGCTCCTAAGACAGAGGTTTGGCTCTTATGGAAGCTCCTGTGTATAGCCATGTAGTTGGGCACTGAGAGTGCTACTCCAGGAATAACAAATGGTGGAGTCCAGCGGATAGATCAGGGATGTACGATTATGCTTACATTTAAATAGAGAAGTAGAACTCCTGTTTTAAATTGTTATTCTAATTGCAGCATTCTAAAAAAATCATAATGAACTAATTTCCTAATAGGAGATTTCAGATGCCAAATTACAGCATCATGTGTGTCAAAACAGGAAATTTGAGGCAGGCAGGCCAAAGTGTGCCATTGTCTTTACAATTCCTATGTAGTTGCTCTAGATTTAGAATAATCCTTCTCTTCCCTCAGGTCTAGCACAGACAATTTATCAATTGTAGAAAAATGATAAAGGCAGCAATAAATAATAATAATAATCTATAACAACTGTGCGAGTGATGAATTATAAACCAGAGGCTGGAAAAGGGAATGAAGCCACAACATTGAAGCAGATTTACAGGGCTGAGAACACGGTCTTGAGTTATTTTTCTGGATTATGACAATGAGGAACATTTTATGGGAGTTTGCAAACAGCTTACAACACAAATCGTTTCAGGTTGTATTTATAGGGCTTAGTTAAGAGTTTTTTAGTATCCATTAAAATCCAATGTTCAGAGGTTTATAGCTCAGCTGTTAAGGTCTTCTCCCTAAGGATCAATTGTTTGTGGTTGTTTGGGGAATTATTATTATTATTTATACAATTCAGTTTAAATTGCTTAGCCTAATGTAAAGAAACAGAGCGCAAATGCTAAACAGGTCTTGTTTGGGAAAGAGAAGGTGACTTCTAGTCTTTATTTTAGTTCCAGATCCTATTTCTACAACTGTTTTATCTCACAAACCAGTTGCATCTGTCTTCATGTCTTTCCTGTAGCCATTTTGTGCTCAGAGTTGTTGCAGCCTCTACAAGAGAACAACCCCCATGCAGTGTTATCAGTCTTTTACTGCTGCTTCTCTGTGTATATTTCTGTAATTTAAAATAAGATTTTTTTTCAGTTGAAATGGTAGAATTTGCTATAGGTCATGGCATTTAGCTGGTGGTTGAGATCTATATTGAAAATAGGCTTGATGTGTCTAGGGCCTTATCCAAGTCTTAATGCTTTCTTCTTCTTTATTTCTTCTATTTACTAAGACCAAAATTCTCTGGGAAAAATGCCTTGTTATCCTGCACACTTTAACACACAGAGTGAAAAGTAACCAAATCCTAAGGAGTGCAGCCTTTAACAGCCCAAATAGATGAAAAGTGGAGGGTTGGCAGAAGAAGAGATGAAATGACTTGCGTGGGGTGATAGTGATAGCCAGTGACAGAGGGCTGTCTCCCGAGCCCTGCCCCAGAGCTCTCTTTCCTCCATCGTGTTGCTTTTCAAGCTACAATGTAGTATTTTTGGTGAGAGGTGAGTCAGATCCAAAGAGCATGACTGGATCACAACCAGTTAGGTTGGTATATGGAGGTTTAAGAACCTGACACACAGGGAAAAGGTCAGCTGAGAGATCTGGTACTTGCATTTCATAAGCATGGGAGCGTTTCAGCCAAATGTGTATCTTGAAGAAGAATATTTTACATTCTTAAAATGCACCTGCTTGTGGAATTAATACAGTGGCTGTTCTTATTTAAATCCTTTTCTACTGCATCAGGCTTCCTTTGTGTCAGTAGTTCCTGGCTGTTTCTCAGTTAATTCTAAATATTCATGACATTAATTCTATTTAAGTCCTGTACTGTTATCTGAGACAAATGTCAACATTTTTATGACAAACTGCTGTATCCATTTCATACAGTGGAGTCCCCAGGGAACCTGTTTGCTCTGGCTGACTATCAATCTCTGATTGAAAAGCAGATTGACACCAATAAAAGCTTTGCTAGTTCTCATTTCCCCATTTTAAAATGATCCAAGCAGCTCAATAGCCATCATAGATGTATAGAGTGGTTTTAGGCTGTACATAATTCATCATCTCAATTGTTGTGCCTTTTTAGCTTCTAATTTTGGAATTTCAGAACTTCTCCATCAGGTCAACAGAACATTCAGTTACTGTCTCCTTACCCTTTCTTCTTGCATTGCCATCACACAGGACCCCAGGTTCCTTCAGGGCCCTGGCGAAGTGTCTTTTCAACCTCTTTGATTCCTGCCACAACCCTTTTTGTGGATTGTTCTTCTCACTTCTCACCTGGCTGTATGAACCGTAAGCTCTGCACTTCCTAGGTGTGTAATAGTTGCATGCAGAAGAAAACAAGTTGTTGCCTCCAACCTATTGATTCTGCTTTCAAAGTTAACTCGACGCTCACTTAGGTTTTGTGTCTTGTAATTTCTATTTCTGGCAGTGATGAAGAAAGGAAGAAGCTCTCAGACTCCAGACTGTGAATGCAAAGCTGACAGTAAAAAAACATTTAGGAGGCATTCTCTGTGAGATCCTGAGGTCAAACTTTGGCCATCTGGCAGTTAGGAATAGGCATGTGTGAAGACACGCCAGGCACCTGCTGAAGGCAGATCTTGCAATAGCAAAGTCTTCAAAGGTTTGCTTACTGCTTCTCAGCCATTGCCTGGGTTTCATTTGTAGCTTCTCTTATCGAGCACAATTTCTAAATGAGGATGGTTGCTTCACTTTAAGGACGTACAAATGACTTGCCCTCACCTGTCAAGCATGATCCTTGTATTTTACCAGGCCCATTATGAACGCAATCTTTCTGTCGAAAATTTGCATACCTCCTTTCTTGAAAAGTAATGACAGCAATTTCTTTCCCTCCGCTCACTTTCTGAGTGTCTCATTTAACAGCACCTGTGAAACCGACAGGCGCAGAGATGAGAAGTGAAAGAGAGCAGTTGATTAAATCATCATCAAGTCGGGCCTCAGAAAGTCAATTCTGCTTCCCGTCTGCAATGATATCCTTTTATCTTAAAGTAATGAGCTATGGCACTTTTGCATCCGGTAATGCGATAAGTTCTATTAGCATGTTCCATTTGCTTCACAAGCAAGGGCAAGTCATTTCAGCAAGCTCATATCACTGCAATCAAAGCAATTGGCTTCACAGGCAGAGAAGAAAGACGAAAGGCTCTGGGTGATTTTTATGGATCACAACACAGTGGAAAAAAATAGATTCTTGTATTATTTTAACCCGTAACATGCTTTGCTTCTTGTCCATCAGGATATTTTTATTTCATTAGCTTGTAAGTACCAGGAAGACTTAAATTCCAAACTGAACTCTCAAGCTAAGACCAGGAATTCTGAAAAATAGGAATCTTTTTGTATACAGATACAGTGGCTAATGCAGTATTAGGTACTGACTTCATTAAACACTGATTAGTTTAAGTCTTTGCTATTGACTTAGTCCACCAGTATAAATGCCCATTCTTATTATTATTTGCTGTTACTTATTTTTTGAACCCTGACAAAGTACTTATGCTAAAAGTGACACTACACACTGCACCCTGTCATAATCCATTGAGAGGATGCTAAAAATAACATCATATGCTGCAAATTGTCTACAGCCAGAAAGGCAGGTAAGGAGGCAGCAAATGCACATTCAGCATCCCAGAAGCAAAGGCATGTAGTCATTTTTCCATATAGAGGATTGAGGAACTGAGGCAGGGAGTTCATCTTCCTGTTATAGAAGAGAATTACCTCCTAAAATTAAGATCTGGTTGTGTATGTGGCCAACAGCTGCTTGGTGCCCAGTTAGACAAGTGGAATTTGGATGCCTGACTTGCAGCAGGCACTTTCTGAAGATGCTGAGCTGAGAAACTCATG
This sequence comes from Neopsephotus bourkii, assembly GCF_033783945.1. Lineage (NCBI taxonomy): Eukaryota > Metazoa > Chordata > Aves > Psittaciformes > Psittacidae > Neopsephotus > Neopsephotus bourkii. The sequence goes on along the minus strand of NW_026901225.1, from coordinate 222,968 downwards.
GCATCGTTAGCTTTCTAATGGTACATCTGGAGAGCCCATTTAATCTTCCGCTGACATCAGTGGGACCATCGTCCTGTTCTTTGGGGATGGCTGGATGGGGCCTTAAGCGCTTGTGGGATCATTGAGCAATGACACCATAAGGAAGCCATTGGGAGCGATAATGGGGGGAAAGAAGTTGCACTTTCCCAAGAGCTGCAATAACTTGGCACTCTCAGCTCAGTTTCCAGGGAGAAAAGGAGAATGCTTTTCTTACAGGGCTGGTTTCACTTCATCCTTCACTGGGGATCTGCCTGGGGTGTCTCAGGCTGTCAATGGTGTATTTCTCATGGATGAAACCAAGCTCCAGGCAGATGGCCAGGACTCTGGACTGCAGCTCTGTCACTGACAGCCCTCGGGCAGGTCCTGCTGCTTCCCATCCACACCCACCTACAAGCCTTCCCCTCCAAGTGGTAGACAATCACAGAACCCCAGACTGGTTTGGGTTGGAAGGGACCTTAAAGCTCATCCAGTTCCAACCCCTGCCATGGGTAGGGACACCATCCACTAGAGCAGCTTGCTCCAAGCCCCGTCCAAACTGGCCTTGAGCACTGCCAGGGATGGGGCAGCCACAGCTTCTCATCCCTTTATCAATCCCTGGCTATGCAGGGACTGACACAACAGAATCAAACCTCAAAATAAGACTCAGGGTTGACGGTCTGCCTGGAGTGAAATCCCCCTTTACTTTACAAACAAGCTCCCTGTAGCCTGCCAGGAGTAGGTGTACTACCCATCAGTTGCCAAGGTCATATTCACCTCCTGTGTAAGTATAATGTGGATCATCTTTATCACGGATTGTAATGTGGTGTTTGCATTAATACTGGAAATGTAGTTCTTCCTTATCAAACCATTGTTTTGTTGTTGTGGGAAGTAGAAGGAGCCACTAATTGTGTTGTTTTGCTATAGAAAAACATCATGAAAGTCCTCGGAATGAAGATTTAGAGAGTTATAGTTGAAAGTGGTTCTAAGTTCTGAATACTTCTTCTGTAAGGGACCAAGATAACTTTAAATGTCCAAGACTGATAGGTTTCATCTGAAGTGAAGTAGTTTGGATAAAATGGAATTCAGATTAAAGGTCAACGTTGCAATCTTTTGTCCAGACTAAGGTAATTTGTGTAAAATGGGACTTTTCTGTGAATAATCCATAATTTCAGCTTTTGAGAAAGCAGACCTTAAACTTCTCAGACCATCTCTGTTTCAGAGTCATTCCTTACAGTGAATCGCTGTGGATAATGGCAAAGAATTGCTAAGCAGAATGTGATGTTAACCAATTTGTGAGATGCTAGGCAGAAGATTCCTTGGCAAGGAGCTCCATGCTGTATGCTACTTGCAGGCAAAGGCAGAGATGGCAAAGAAAAGAAGTGAAATCCTTGCTCTTAGTTTCTTTGTGACTCTGCCTGTCTCCATTTCATCAATTAGAAAATTGCCCATTTATTCTCTGTCTGTGTCTCCTTTCATCTAGGAGACGGTTTTTTTCTCCTTTTTTCTTGGAAGCAAAGGTCTAATTGTATAGCTAAAATATCATCTTTGCCCTTTCCGGGGCTGTCAGTTTGTCATTGGTGGATAGATGGACAAGAATATTGTAAATGTCAGTGTGAACATGGCTTAGGTCTGGGTTTTCCTCATTTTCTTCAGATTTCTTTTCAGCAGACAGATGAGTCGAATCACTTTGTTCAGCGCTGGCGTTTCAGCAGCACTGGCTCCTTTGGTGGCAATGATAAATGGATCCAAGATATGAAATAGCTGTTCTAGCAAAGTCCATTGAGCAGAATAGAGAACAATGCCCTCCTCAATGTCATTGTACATGATATATTCAATGATTGCCACTTTTTGCACAAGAATGTGTTCAATCAGCAAGGTACATAGAAATCCATAGTGTTGCTTCAGCTTGAATGAGCCTGTGAGGTGGCACAGACCTTTACTCAGCTTGATTTGGACCAGACTCTCTCAAGCTATTAAAATGGGCTCAAATTAGAGCTGTAACCACATAGGGTGTCTGATTTTTGAAATGTGGCATTGGGATCAGGCTCATTCTGCAGGTGCTGCAGATGATGTGCTGTGCATTTGAACTTGCCCTTGCTTCAGCTGGGGCAGGTGATTTGGGAAGTACAGCCAATATTTAGCCCTGTCTTCAGTTTTCCTTTTCTTCTGTAAAATACAGCAGCAATTAAGCCTCAAATGGGAATTGGAAAGTTGTTTTTCTGCTTCCCACTGCAGTTGTATGTGTGTGTACTCCATATTGCAGGGAACACATCTTACGCACTCACAATCCAGGCCAATAGCAGTGATTTCAGAGGTTTAAGCTGGGGCGGAAAGCAGAGATTTCTGCTTTGTCGCTACAAAGATCTTTGAGTTCATATGTTCCTGCCTTACCTGGGGTTGAGTTTAGGAATATCTGTTTGAATTTTGACTGCAGGGCACATGTGAAAGTGCAAGTTTATGGGTTACTGATTCTGAGCAGCACTTGTTGAGCATGAAGCTGCAGAAATATTGGACAAGGAAGCACGTGTGTGTCAGCCGATGTGCTGGCTGCTAGCCTGCACACGTCAGTTATTAAAGGTGTTTGAACAGTTTAAGTGATAACTATGGCCACTTTGAGCAGTTATCTGTCTGTTCTCATTAATACCCCTGACAAGAAATTAGGAGCAACCTTTTCCATATGTTTTATCTGTGGAGCTAGTTTTGAGCAAGCTTTATGCATCCCTTGCTTTGGATTTGGTTTGTAGTGCTGTAGGTTCTCTGGGAAAACTGCTCAGAGCCCATTCTGCCCAGTGCAAGACTTTCAAAAGCATAAACCAGGCATTTTGAAGAGCCCGTACTGGAGGGACCTGTCAGGCTGTGGTTTAAAGAAGATCTCACAGCATTTTGTGCCATGATCATTTGAAAACTTGGCCGTATGTGGGAGCTGTGGGTGCTCAGCAGTTTTGCTAATCTGGCTTTCATCTCAGTGCCTAAATGATGCTGAGGGCTGGCCGGGTGGGTGGGTTTTCCATAATGTAGGCCAGCTTTTGGAAGATTGGCTCCGGGCTGTGCTCACGCCTGGCCCTGGGTGACTGTAATCAGTCACGACTTGTGCTCAGTGTGGAGCTAGAAGTGCCTTGAGCCTGAGATTCGCAGAAAGAAGCCTCTTTGTGTTCAGGTGTAAAATGTGTCTGCAGCCTCCTTGTCACGTTATCACTCACAGCTTCCAGTGAAGCCAGTGGCAGCTATCCAAAAATCAGGTCGTGCTATCTCTGAATGATAGTTTGGATTCCCAGTGATTTGCAGAATATTTGGATGCAGCATGTGCACAGAGCTGTGGATTCCCGAAACCAACCATGGGAGAGCACTGAAAAATTATCTTTTTGTAATAGGCACAAAACACTGAAACTCAGCCCAGAGCAGAAGGCCAGTTGAAAGCATTTGCATCACTTCAATTCCAAAACAGTCTGGTGCTGTGAGAACCACAAAGCACTTAAATCATTTTACTTTTGTCTATGGCCCTGGGAGGCAGAGAAACGTGAGAGGAACCGAGCAAGCAGTGCAGGCTCGAGTCTCCAAATTGACCAGTAATTCTGAATAATCAACTTCACGGTTGTCAGCTTCGGTTTCCAAAACCTGTCCTGCAGCAGTGGTTAGCAGTAAGCCTGCAGACGATGGAAACACCTTGTGCTTAGCACTTCTGGGATCAGAATGCATCCAGAAATGTAAATGAGCACATCAGACCAAGAGCCACTGGGGAATGTGTGTGCAAGTGCAGTGCCCAGAGTCCCTACACAGCAGTCTCAGGCATGGGAAGAACATCCAGTTGCTCCAGTTCAGTTTCCAGCCTTAGAAGCAAACCTCTTCCTTCTTCTGCGAGTCTTTTTGGAGGTATCCCTGCACATCAGTTGTCTGGTTGCTTTTTCCATAGACCAGAGGCAATCTACATATTTAATCCTTAGGGAAAATTTAGCTTAAGGTGGATATGCATGCACATGCAATGTGTGTGCCCACACACATGTACATACTACATGTAGCTATAACCCCAGTGCAGTGCATAAAGCCCTTTTCTCCCATCCCTCCTTCCTTTCCTACAGCTTGTCCATAAAACCCTGCTCTTGGAACAGGACAGAGCTGCTGGACAGTGAGTCCCTTCCCTCGCACCCCACCAACAAAACCTCTTTGTGAGTGAAATAGATGCCTTGTGTGTGCAGCACCACTGGCATTTCACACAGTGTAGCTGGAAGCAGGCTGGGCAAACGTTGGGAGCTGTTTGCTGAGTGCATTTATTGCTTTTGCATAATTTATGAACTGGAGGGGTTTGACCATCATTTGTCTCTGCCAGAGGCTGGCACTGAGGGCTCTGGAGGCTGGAGCTGTAAATTGGATGGTGTGCTCCTGCTGAGCTCACAGCAAAGTCCTCGGGTCAGTATGGGAATTTAATACCGGGAATGGAAGTGTTTTCTCCGAGTGCCATGTGGGCCTCGGTGCAGCAGAGGCTTTTTTGGCAGGCACGGTGACTGGCCAAATCACGGAGCTGTCAGTCACTGGGCATGTTGTGAGGGGAGTCGGAGCATTTTTAATCGGCTTGGCATCCATGCTGCCTCCATAATGGACACCAGTAGGTCTCAGTCCTTCGCCATATGCTTAACTCTGGAGACAAGGTGCTTCTGGGTATAGCAGTAATTATTTGATGTGGAATTAAGCGGACCTTGAAATTAGAACTGGACTGTCGGAGAGCAGCAGCTTAACACTTTGATGGAAAGAGCTTCCCACCAACAGTGCTCTGTGCATTTTCTCTGCAGATTCACTTGGATGCGGGGAACTGTTTCGCTGGCAAATTCAGATGTCACTGCTGGCAAATACTCTTCTCCCCAGGTACCTCCATACTGCAGGAAACACAAAACGCGGAGCTCTTTCCAAGCTTATGAGTCAGGGAAAACTTAATCCACAGCAGAGGAGAGATTCCTTAAACCAGACAAAAAATGATGGGTGAAGGAGATCTTCACGTGTGCCCCAGCAGCAGGAGCGATGGCGTGCTAAAACCTGCTGAACCCTGCTGCTAGAAGAGAATCATCCTTGCTTGCTTATATGTCCACTTTTTACCCCCATTCTTTCTCCTTTTGAATTCAGAACTGCTGGGTCCTCCTGGCTGTAAGCAAGCAGCGGATTCAAGTGCTGTAGACCAAAACCTGATTTTTTCCCAACAATTGTAAAATAGAGATAATAAATGGGGATTCTTTGTGACACGCTGTGATTCCCATATGTGTGTTTGCTGTTTTGTACAGGTCGGGTCTTGCTTTGCAAGCATACTTTCCTATGCTTACCCTCATAGCAGAATCTCGTACTTGTAGTCATGCTGAAGTCAAAATGCGCTATATTGCCAGGGTGAGGCTATGAGTGCTTTATATAAATGGCATACTGTTCTAGAAATGTGCAATGTTCCTGTTGTCAGTTAAGCACACTCTCTTCATTAACTTAAACGTTGTGTGAGGGTTTCAAAATCCAAGCTGAAACTGTTTCATATCTTCATATTCCCTCTCAATTGTTTGTTGCCAGAGTATTTAGGTGCAGCTCATGCTGTATAAGTCATTTCAGTTATGAAGTAAATTTCACTTCCATTTCTGTTTGAAATTATCTGAAAGCAGATTGCAATCTTGTCTAATCATTGCTTCATGTAAAGCTATTTGTAAAGTACCTAGAAATAGCTCTTTGCTTTAATTTGTTTGTATGTAGCTCACTGGTGTGGGGAAGGCCTCTACTAATGAAAATAAGTCAAAAACCAGTAAACCAGGGAAGTTGTAAGAATACACAGAAGGTGACTTGATTTGTGCAAATCAAATACACACACTTGTGGGTGCATTTGATTGTGTGTATCCACATCCCACTGTAGAGTTAACCTTTAGAATTCACTAAGTAGTTTCAAAGCAGTTTGGTTGTCTTGTGAAAACACTCACAGATGCATTAAACAGGATACAAATGCAGGAAGGGCTTAACTGGCTGCTGCAGCAACATGATCAGCTGGTCCTTGCTTTAGGGAAGCCTGATTCTCCTCTTTAGTGATCTTATGCTGTCCTTCGAACCATCTGCCATTAGATCTGCAGAGGTGTTGGTTCACCCTTGAATGAGCCTCACAGCCCCACTCTCTAGAGTGTAAGATTGTAGGTTAAAAATAACCACACAGAAGGAGGTGTTTTCCTCATTCTTCTGCTGTGGGGGTAGCCAAGTATGACCCCTCCATAGTCACCCAGAATTAGGTGGGATGAATGAAATCTGTGTCTGAGAGGAGCAGTGAGTTGCATGGTCCTTACAGTCCTACAGCTTTTACACTTGTAGTGAATGTTAATGTGGTTTCCTGATGCTTATCTGTACTGACACTCGATTCATCTAGTCCTGATGTATTTCTACAACAGTAAAAGTTATTAAAAAATGGAGCAATGGCACTTGATGAATATCAAGACCCACTACCGTTACTGTTCAGCATTTTATAGGATTATAAGTGTTTACTGTGATACCTGGGCTTGAATTACAGAGAACCTCAATGAATCAATTAATGTGTCGTGTTCTGGCTTCCACTGGGACCTCGGAATTGTTTGGTTCAGCAACAGTAAAGGCTGAATCCTCCAAGTAGTCCTGGAAAATAAATGGGAGCCTTGCAAATGCTTCTCTTGTGGGAGAGACAAACCTGGTTCCGTACCCTCCTATCTGCAGAGCCTTTGAAGCTGATGTATTGGCAGGTAGTGTGAGAAATGCTGTCTGTCAGAAGAGAACAAAACAGCCCTTTAATACTGCTTTTCTTCTTCTCTGATCCAGTTTTGGAGTCTAACGTGCTCATGCACCGTCAGCTCCTGTGCAAGTGAATGGAGCTAACAGAGGGCATTGCAACTACCTTTTGTGGTGTTCAGTCCAGTTTGTTCGTATTTCAAACATACAAATGCATCATCTCAACAACAGTGGGGGGGAAATTTCCTCCTATGCAGTAATTGAGCTTTTCCCCAAAGGAACCAGGTTTGATGCCACAGGGTTTGAGTGCTTCAGCCATCTTCTTCATAGAAATCTCTGACTTTTTTGCTGTACAAGTTTCTCTTACCTGTGTCTTTGTTTCTTTTTGTGTTGCAGTGTGACAGCGACAGTGATCAAGAAGAAAAGGTAAGAAAAGAAATCGCTAAGGGAGCAAAAATAATTTGTTGGATTTGTTGCATTCATTTATTCCTCTTAAACTGTTACTTATTCCAAGTTTCTTTTGGGATTGATCTAAAGCATCTCTCTACAATGAAAATACTTCGTTTCCCTTAATTTAATTTTGGAATAGACTTCCAAGGGAAGAGAATTCGCATTAATATTTTGGAGGCTCCACAATTCTTCCTCAAGCATATTGATGCCATGGTTTGTGTGGGCTGTTTATGAACACCAGTCTCACTACCAACCCTTTCTGTGGCAACATTTTCCCTTGGGAATTTCTAACAGCAACCAAATATGTTTATAACCCTCACATTTGCACTCTTTAACAGTTACTTGACCACTGTTATCGCCTGTTTTGCTTCTCTGCAGGCAAGGGTCTTCAAACTCAAATTGAAGTGTTATGGTTGATATATATACAGATCTGTCTTTTTAAAAACAACATTTGGAAACTGTACATTGAGTCAAGTGATACAACTTGCTGATAATTCTCTTGATAACTTCGGGTTCCTAAGTGGAAAAAGGGAATAATGTCACACTGAAAAAGTCAGGCACTGATCTGTAATGCTGCTTATTGTTCAGAAGACTAATGGTAATGAAGAAGTAATATTTATTCTGATGCACATTTTGATGTCTTATTTAATGTTGCGAACAGACTAACATCTACCTTCCTTCTTTGGCGAAAATGAGATAATACTTGCATAAAACTGGTCTAATTTCTTTATTTGCAGGTTAGGTTTTGTGATTTTCAGTTGGGCGTTGAGCTTTAAGGGATGTTTTAATAATATAATCACTTTTGCTTCCTCTTTCACTCGATAAATTGAGGGATGGAAGTTAGGGGAGGACAAAATAATGTCAGATAACGTCATTCATATAACAGCATTGAATTGCTTGGAGTTTCATGGGTGGTTCTGTGAGCTAGGTCCAGGTCAAACCAAGAAGAGAAATGACCAAATTGGCATGCAGTTTGTACAACAGAAAAGAACAAATATGTTGTAAAATCCACAACACAACAATGAATATAGAAATTACCATTCATTAATTTAATTAATTTTCTATAGGATTTGTATAGCAGGAAGCCGAGGAGATTTTCAACCCATTCTGTACAGAACTACCAAAGCTCTACCCTTCAGCTTGTTTTAGTGATTTTCCAAGTAGAGATTTTTTTCCCCCATGTTTCTTAATAATTTGCTAACTGTGTTAAAGAACCACTATTTACTTTGAACCGCAGTGATTTCCCTTTCATAAGGGAACTAATCACTGGAGTTAATCAGTGTGACAACAGAAAGAGGAGGTTTTGTTGGGTTTTTGCACAGAATATTAACCTGCACTTTTAGAGATGAATTTTTAATGCATTACCATTACATTCCATCCTGTGAAGCGATTATTCATTTTCAGGATGTTCCTTATGCAGTGGAAGATGATAAACTGAAATTCAGCTCCCATGTTTATGGCACCCTGAACTAGAAGTGTAATTTCCTGCCACCGCTTCATTTACAGAGCTAAACCTCTGCTCATTTCACAGTATTTTTCTCTCATAGCTGTATAAAAAGGCAGAGAGGCAGCTTTTGGGGATGGTGGTGGTGTGCTGGTTCAGGATAGTTTCGACGACACAAAGCAAGGGAGACTCAAGGTTGTACCTCACACAGAATATCCCAGTACTTGTGCAGGATGCATTTAAAATCCAGATGTGTATTTCATCTCTGTGATCTATATTTTGTCTTCCCCACTAATGAAATGAGATTAAGTGCAGATCCAAATATCCCCAATAATTTAGTAGTTTTCAAATCCCAGAGCCAGAGCAAGCTTTGAATTTCAGAGCTCAGGCCCAGTTCTAAAAGACGACAGCTAACCCTGGTGTATTTATTCAGGCTGCTCTGGAAGCCTAGGCAAAGATCTAAAGGCCTTGTTCTGCTGTTAATTTGAATTCAGCATATGTAGCCTGTTATAAAATGCGAGACATCATCATTTGAGCAGGTCAGGCATATTCAGATGAAGACAAATGGTGCTTATTTGATTTTTTAAAATCAGGAAATGAAAAAAGTGCTCTCTGGAGAAATCATGTTCTGCCTGACTTAGATGATAGACCAAGGCATGTACCCCAGATAAGAACAGGCGCTCGTCTTGCGGGTTTTATCTCTGAAGGACGGTCGGGACTGTCAGCTCGCTGACATGTGCATTATCCATGTCATTTTAAACAAAGTGACCTGTAGAAAAGTGCACTCTGCCGTGACATGATAATGGGCTGTTGGATGACAGGTAAAGTACACACTATAAAGGAGGCTGTGCGTTATTCCTTTGTTTAACTGACAAGTAGAAACTTCTTTTCTTCAGACAGGCAGGATCTTTTAGATCTCTTTCAATAGGACCCAGAAGATTTTTCAATTCCTGCTTTAAATAAAATAACTTCTTGGTTTTGGACCAAAACTTCCTATAAGCAAAATGCACTGGGAGAAGTGAGGGTGCCAGACCTCTGGGCAAGAGATTGATGCTTTCAGAAATAGTGCTCAGCATCCTCAGGTTTCATTAATAACCATAGGAGCTGAGGGTGCTCAGCAGGATTAGAAGTTTTAAGATCCTTGACCCACACATTTTATATCATGATGAGGGTATTAGCCTCTGACTGTGGAGCTGTTCTAGCAGTGAATTGTCAAATTGCTCGTGGTCGGTCCTAGGTCAGTGTGTTCTGAGGATTGTGGAGTTATTCTGCTCCCACCAGAAACATTTTTGCCTAAAATGTTTCTGGGAAGAGGAGATCTGCTTTTCCTTAGGATTACCTCTTGCAGAGTTTGATATCCTGAAGCATACAGAATATGGTGTATTTCTGCAGCTGAACTCTGCACTTGCTGTGCAGAAAATGGAATCAGTTTTACTGCATTTAGTATTTTTGAAGACAGTCCCACACTGGTCCTTCATTGTGCCTGGGAAATAAGAGATCCATGAGAGGTAAAAGTAATGCAAGACAGGTACATACTTCTACTAGAATAAATAAGACCTGGAATCCAGAAAGATAGACTAGTGCTTTTGAATGAAAACCAGCAGATCAGGATGATGAAAGGTGTGCGACAGGTCACGGTGGCTGAAAGACAGGTTGGTTCAAGCATGTCTAGATGGACCACAGTGAAGTAGGAGAACACAGGAAGGAGCGGGACATGGGAAGCTGAGGAGCAGATGAATAGTGAGTGGTGACAGAGTAGGAAAAGTAATGTCTCCTAGGCTGTAAGTATGACTTTTTTTTTTCCACACTTGAATACGTATCTATCTGGCTGCGTAAATCGTTGTTGATATCTGATCTCTATTAGGTGATGGCTGTGCCTCCAATCCATCTTCCCTCGCCTTTAATTGGGAGCCGACAGACAGAGCCACTTTCTGTCTGTGTCTGCCCTCAAATGAGACATTTCTCCAGAGGTTTCTCTGGAAGAAGAAACAAGGATATTTAATTGAAAAATGAAGCAGCCCCTGCTTAGCAGTACTGTAGCTAAGGCTGTGTCAGCATCTCAATTTAAAATGACATGTTTTGGGTGGATAATTTGTCTATTTATATAGATTCATGCCTCTTCATTCCGATTTGGCACACAGCTCCGGACTGGAGCACTCAAAGTAGGCATTTCACTCTCCTGTTGCTAAAAAACCTGAAGTGGTTACAAGTGTGTCTGTGGAGGGAGAATAGATTTGGGAGACTTGCATCAGAATGTGAAGCACTAATTCTTAGAGAGATGTCATTTTCCATCCTGGGATCCTTTCAGCAAATGCCATTGGGATTTCTTACTGAATCAGAAAGAAGTCTGGATCCCTGGGGAGCTCAGATTTTCTCCATTAAAAAGTCTGTCAGTCTTACAGTGAGCAGGTCTCCAGAGCTCATAATCTAAAATTAGGGCAAGCTATCGCACAGCTGCCAAACTTAAGTGCAACTGTATTATCTTGATAGCTCCATACAAGCTTTAAAGAGATACCTGTGTTAATTAATACAATATTAAAACCGTAAGTGCAAACACACTGGAACCAAAAGGAAGCCCTGTTTTGAAAAGCTGTACAAACAGCTTTGATATGGATGTCAAGTGCTAAAGACGAGGTAAGGAGTAAAGTCCGGTTTCATTCACCATCCCTCCCATTTCTCCTCACTACTCTTTAATTAAGCAGGTCTTAGAATTAAGGCTCAATCTGAGGCACTTTAGTGATCTTTCACGTCTTAGGAAAATATAATCACTGATCAAGGGGGCCTGCTTTGCAATGTGCACAGGGTTACTTACATCTGATTCAAGAGGAGAAGCCTGCTTCTCACTTGAATCTTATCCAACTTTGATAGCGTGTACAGTTTAGAAGATTACTGCAGTTGATGACTTAATTCTGTGTATATTTTAGTAGTACCCAAGCAGTTCCCTCTTGATGAGGCTCTTGAATCCCATTCAAATGTATTCTTCCAGGAGCCAGCAGTGTCTGCCTGGTTCCAGCTGCAGCCCCAGCACTGCCCAGTGTTCTACTGAAACAGGCTTTGCTTTGGGATGTCATGTACGATGCAACAGAGGGGGAAAGAGACCAGTTAAACCAGTGACAGAATAACAAATTCCACCCCAGCTTGGAGGGGGTTAGGATGGGTGGATGTTGTGTTGTTGGGACGGAAGCCTGTGCTGGTGGGATTGGTTATTTTGCTCTTAGGAAAGAAAAATAATGTGCTTTGAAAGCACCATGAGAGCTGGGGAATGGTGTTTCTTCCATCAGAATGTTTTTAATGATAATGCTGATACATTTGATTGCCTATAAACCAGCTATAAACCAAAGATTGTGGCACAGAAAACATCATAGATCATTCTGGTATGCTCAGATCAAGGAAATGTGGGGGGGTTGTGTATATCTGTAAGCACACAAAAGCATTTATGCCTGTATCCTATGTGTGGTTTTGAAGTGCTTTTGGACTACTGTTTCGTGTATGGCCTTTGGAGAGAGATTTTGGAGTAGTGCTTTGGCAGATGTCTGCTGCCCAGTTTGGTACGTAGACTCTATTTCAGTGTTTGGTAGTTAGATATCCACACGTACAAGTGTTTGTGTATTGCTGAGCAGTTGTGTATAGTTTGCTTTCCAATGTGCTCCTGGCTGCATTAAAAAAAACCAACACGGTTTTTAACCCAGCTTTAGAAAATCAACTGGTTTAGGCAATTATAACTGCTCTGATGTATTTATTATAAGCAGAGTTTGGGATGAGCCTACTTAAAACCATGCGTCTCAGTGTCACTAAATAAATGCAGTTACATGGTCATGAACTTAATACAGGTGTAATTCACTCTCATGGGGGCAGTTCCATTAGCTCGGGAATTTTTTAGTAGGATGCATGGAAACAAAGCTCTATTGGGGATATTTTTTCCCTCACTGCTGGAAAGCATGAGAGAAGGGAAGAGTCTGGGTAGCACTTGAAAGAGAAATGCCCACTTGGATGGTGCCAGGGCTGTCGCATGTAGATACCTCGGAGCCAGTTCAACTTTTATATGACCATCACTGTGGCCATACAGTAATATCTGTATTCTTCTTACTATCTAAAAGCTCAACCAGGGTTTCAGTTCAGTGTTTATGCATTGCTGCAGTATAATTAATAAATTAAACTTTCCCTGGTCTGAAAGATGTTGGTCATAGAGGGAACTCTCAGCATTTACTGAGCCACAGTATCAGCATTTATTTTCTCATCCTGTTCCCTACGATCTTTGACTCCTGGTGCAGGTATATGAAGACTGGGGTGATTCCTAAAGGAAAACTTCAAAGTATAAGATGTATCAACTCCAATCTAATATGAGAGTCTAAGAAAGTAGTGTGTAGCCTTAGGGTTGTGTGAGATGTTCCCCAGCACTCCCAGCTAGGGAATGGAAGGGAAAACCGCTGGAACGGAGCTTCTGTGGGGTTGTGACAGCCTGAGGTTCAGGAAGAGGGGATTGACTGTGATATAGGCATGGAATTTTATGTGGGAGCTTCAGGAGGGGTTCGTAGTTGGAGCCATCTCTCCCTGGACTGAACCTCCCTAGTAGAAAAGCCTGAGTAGTTGTCAGGCCCACTGAGCCCTCACACCCTGGGCAACAGCACGTTGTGCTCCTGGAAGGGCAAAAGGATTACATATGACAATAAGAGGGAGTTGAATTCATGGAAAAGCTCCTTAGATGGTGGATACCAACACGTTTAGCAAACAAGGCTCTGTGGGAAAACGGTGGCTGAGAACCTGATTGTAAGCTATTACTTAAGGTCATGAGATAGTGAGATCTTACTGTTTGGCATATATTTATTTTGGCTAGGGATGGGATTAGAGAAATAGTTTCTCAATATTGCTCCTGGAACTGTTTCTGCAGCTCCAGGATGTTTCCCATCAGCACGATTTATACTGCATATTTGTACAGGTGTTGTCTTTTTAACTCTGGAAAATGCAGCACCTTAAACTTGCCCTGAGGGTGAAAGATCACCCAGACTTTATATGCTAGCAACGCTCAGGCAATCATGAAGTATTTCTTACTGTTTAGGGCCCATTAGGAGGAAAGATAAGGATCCTTTTTATTCATTTGATGTGCCACACAGAGCATCCCTACAGCTAGAGTGGTAATAAAATTGGAGCCAAGCATGTTCCTTGTAAAAGATGATGCCTTTGCCACTAAGGGGAGCGAACACGTTGCTTACAGCAGTGGGTACTTGCTCTCCAGGCTGGCTGTGCCACGGAGCCTCCAGCCCGTGATTTGTCCTGTCCTTTATCATCTCTGTCACTCAGCAGCATGTTGTCATAGGTAACGTATCAGTCCTCGCTCCCCCTGCCCTCTCCCCCTTTCCACCCAGCTCCCCTTCCCTTTTTTTTTGTACCCATTTCATGTAGAAAATTTGTATTTACTTTGGGAGTGTAATTTGTTCCTCATGGATAATGTGACCCTTAGCGGAGCTGGATCATGGGTTAGTTGAAGTGATATTTTCCGCTAATGGTAGTCGTACATCATTGCTGTCAGCTCGGGTTAGGAGGCAAGCACATTACAGCTCCATTTTACCTCTGCAGGCATCTGGGATTATTTGCCATAACTGAGTATGACATGACCACACTACAGAGTGCATTAAAATTTTACTAGCTTCTCAGGCAAGTTCCTTGGCTCCAGTCTGCCTTCAGGCAGGCATAATGATGGATACCTTGAAGGTCCTGACTTCCTGCACCAAGGATACTCAATGTCAATGGCCCAAACGGGTTTTACTCTCCCCAGGGCTTTTGACCATCTTCTGGCAGTTGAGTAAACAATCATGAATTGAAAAGCAGGAAGGTGGGCACAGAGGCCCCCACTGCTCCTCCTAGGGGATGCTGAGCTTCCGAAGGCCCAACACTGTCACATCGCTATCCTAAAATACAGCTGCTCAGCCATCAGGTCTTAAAAATAATCATTTTCAGACTGATGTGGATAAGGATAAAATCATTGCACAAAAATTAAACTTAATAGGAAAAATACCCAGGGTGGTGGAATGATACGTGACTATTAAATGTGTGAGTGTGTAACAGGCAGGTACCACGATGCATAATAACCAATATGTAATATGCAAATACACCAAATGCTAGTGTCATATTTGTATGTTCCCATTGCATTCTATTTTATGCTTTATGCCTATACGCAGTAGGCAGATTCAGATACACAACTGTAGCAGTGCATTCATTATTTATAATTTAAATTTAATGAATACATATACATATTCATTATTTAAATTTATTATTTTTGTATAAGCAATTACTGTTCTAATATAGGATCTTGGAGTATCAGCTACAGTACACATGTATATTATTTTTATGCCTACATGTGTGTGCTATGAAAATAATATACGCTATTTCATTATGAAAATATGATAATATTATGAAAAGAATGTGTATTCTTTTCATGGCACGTATCTATTTATATAGATGTACAGTATTTGCAGCCTGTCTATCTATATATATAGACATCCAAAGTTAGAGGTATAGCTATACAGGGAAACGTGTATTAAGGAAACCTAGAGGAGAGATTAAATTGACTATAGTCATGGGTTTAAATGCTCCTTGGAAAAGCATAATCTGTACCCCAAGATGATTTCCTTCAGCCTCCTAGTGGTTTTCGAAGTATCTGCAGTACAGTGTGGATGGAGCTGCCCACAAGCTCTCCTCCCCACAGCAGCACTAACACCTCTAACACTTTCAGGCAGAGGTACATAATTCTATAGAGGATTTCTGTGAGGTAAGTAGGTGTTGGTGTGTTTGAAATCCTAGAAGTTGCTCTCTTCTGTCCTCCCTCTTTATTTTGTGTGAATTAGCAGATGGAGGAAGAATGAAAAACCTTGGGTTTGTTCAGCTTTTTGGTTTATTTTTGCAAGTGTTTAATTGCATTTCTATTCATGGTAAGGTGAGAAAAGTGTGAGGGCTTAGTTAGCACTTACCAGCTCATATGCTTCTTAGTAGAAGATGCCTGAGTTCAAAGTATCCCTGAATGCCCATCACTGCATGTCAGATCATGCCACCCAAGCTGCACTCTGCTTTTTCTGTTGTCTCATCTAGGGCAGGGGTTTAGGATATGATACATACAGACAACTTGAGATTTTGGTTTGGTATAATGCAATCCTGGCAATAAATCTTCCTGTCCTTATTGCAAAACTTGGAGCCCAACTTTACTAGGCCCAAGAGTTTTATCTGTGTATAGGTTGTGGGATTTGATTCTCTGTAGGGGAGGAGGGAGAAAGAGGAGATTAAAGATTCAAGTTGATGATGTGTTTGGTACTCTGTAAGAAACAGAAGAGACGGTTTCAGACATCTCTAAGGATAACATGCTAATTCCTAAAGCCTACCCAGCAGCTTAGATCACATCCAGACATTCCAAATGACAAGGGTTCTGCTTGTTCACATCTTATTGTCACTTTTTTTTTTTTTTTTTTGTAGCAAAACTTTCATCAAAGTAGTTCCATGAGGGATGCTAGAATATGTGGGAATGCCAGGCAGGATTTTCAGGGTGCCACTGATGCAGAAGGAAGTAAAATCACACTGATCTCAAGTGTAACAGAACTGTTCTTTCAAGTCAATGAAGAAGTAAGTGCCTGTGCACACACACAGCCTTTGGAGAAGTTATCCTGGGTGCTGTGAATTTCAAACTTGAAGTTTGAAATGAGGTAACTTGCTTAAGAAGTCTTCAAGGTATGTCTTTTAATTTGCAGAAGCGTCTGTGTATCTTCCACACTAAAATAAGATTAGATGCCCTGGAAGGAAATCTGCATACTGAAACATGCTGGCACATTTCTCCTGATCAATACATCTATATATAGCTATTGGTTGATTAGATATATGTTTTATATGTGTATTTGGGAGTAGGTATTAATGAGCATGCACGTATAGTATGTGTGTATGGAGACAGACAGAAATTCAATCTGTGGATCTTGGAGTTTGGCCATGTCCAAACTTTGTAGATTATAAAAAGTGTTTCTTTAAGGACTGCATGTTGCTGTATGTTGTGCAAGTACAATATTCATATATGCTTTGTGCTATGGAATAACATCTGTTTTTCATAACAAATCACATTTTATAATCATCTATGAGGTATGCTCCCCATTCCTGAATGTCTGTTCTCACATTTCCTTGAATGAAACAAGTCTTAGGCTTGAGAACTGAGAAGGTGAGACATTTCTGTGGAGGTTAATGCAGAAAGAGAAGAAGAAAGAAAATACAGCAAAGCTATGGTAATTATTTCATGTTTTTAAGAGTCTTGGAGGCCACAACACATGTAACCATCTCAGGTTTCTCACAAACATATCCAAGGACACGCTGAGAACAAGGAGACAGGAAATTAAATGCATGCACCAACGAATTGAGAAAGATTCCAGCAAGAACCGCTTTGGGTTGCTGCATATTTCTCTCCATCTGGCTCAGCACTAATAAGGGTATTGGGGACTTGGAAGTGGTAAAATACAGCTACCGTGTATCTTAGATTCCAGAAATTCCCCAAACCAGGGTGGAAGTGAAGGGAGTAACACATGGCTTGAGTTAGGGTTGGGTCCGCAGGTACCAGCAGCATAAGGACCTTTCTTGACTTTCATCTTTCTCTTAATGCACTGCAGGTTTTGCATAACCTCTTCCTCCCTCTTCCCTCACGCTGCCTACAGACAAGACATTGTCTTCTCTGGAAGTCTCTTTGCCTTTACCTTTCTATGTCACCCCTGGTTTGTTTGTTGGAGGGACACACCATCAGGCTTGCGAGACCTTGGTTTATCTACTTCACACAGAGATGTTCTGAGAGTCAGAGAAGAGCAGACTGAGTATGTTCCAAATGCTTAACAGCAACAGAGCACCTTACCTTGGCTGGTGTATGATGGGAAACTCCACATACATGTTGTAAGCACCTCTGAAGGATAATGCTAATGAAAATGGGAAAAGGTCAAAACATGTTTCACTTTTAGCTGGCTGGCTTCTCCCAGGCTCTGAATGTATCCACACCATGAGCTACCATCCGTGGCCTAAGGTGAACCTGATGTGCTTTGCTTTGAAAATGAGAGTCCAATTGTGTGTGCTGACTCTTGCAAGCCTTTCTCTGCACTGTGTTGAAAGTCTGGATTCATTTCCAGGCATTACAAAGCTGGCAGCTTTGGAATTTTCATGTAGTAGAAGCACCAAAATGACCTTTGTGCCTTTGAAAATTGCCTGGGCTTTCTAATTCATGCCAGTATCTCCTCAAAATGCACCACTGAATTTCTGGGCTTCACAGCCCATCTCAGCATCACATTTAAGCTGACTGTGGACATCCAGACAGTATTCAACAAGGTTGTTCATTCATAACAAAAGCATCCTAATTGAGTTACATTATTACATTAACTGTAGCAATCAGATTGAACCAAATCACTGAGCGATAATGTCATTTTCCAGGGTATCATTTGTAGAAACCAGTTGTGCTGTAAGATGCAATAACTTGCTTCATCCTGTAGAGTTTGTGGTGACTTATGTATCATATCAAATTCCTTACTTTTGGAGAAAAGCGAGCAGTTAATGCATGGCTGTGAATGGGCACTGCGTGATGAATTTATAAAGGATCATTTAACAGATCCTAGGCAAACTGCAGCATGGGTGATATTCTGTAATAGCCTCAGATAAAGGGGCTGTTCTGGGAAGCTGCAAGACATGCAGCACTTCCAAACTGTTAACTTCTGGCAACACATTGGTGGTGCTGTTTGCTTTAGGGGGTTTTGATAGGTGGCTGCTTTACTGGCTTTGAGTTTCCCATTGAGGACAAATTCTCAGCCAGAGACTGGGCAGGAGGAGAGAGAAGTTAATTTTGGATAGTATGTGCCAAATTGTTATGAGTAACCTTATTTTGAAAACTGTTTCTATCAGCGTTTTGATGTGCCACCAGCACTTTGGGGTGATTCTTGTTGTTGATGAATTTATACTTTTTTATCTTGTTTTAATCTGTGAAATCTTAATGACTATGGGGAGGACAGGAGACATTTCTGATACTTTAGAGCAGAGGAATAGGATTTGGGACCAGACAGGGTGAGCCATGAGTGGAAGCCCCACATCCCTCTAGTGAGTGCAGTGGGGAGGAGGGCACTGAAACCAGGCAGCCTCCTCAGTTCATGCATTCGTGTCTTCCCGCAGGTGCCCTGCCCTGTTGCTGGCATGCATAAGTCATTTACAGTCTCAATAGATCACTTTAGTTTCTGTCTTAGACATTTCCATGCCCTCAGTACAGCAGCATGTGAGTGTGTGGCCTTCCTCATCTTTGTCATGATCTCTGGTGCAAAATACCCTGTGGCTGCAGCCACCAAGGACATCTGTCATGGAGAAAGGGGGTATTAGATCATCTCAGATTTGTGCCCTGTCAAGGCCGTCCTGCTTTTGAGTTTACCTATTCACAGCAACTGAGAGGCCTGGCTATGTTTCTGTGAAACACTTACAGTCCTTCCACTTCAAGGAGCTGAAGAGGTAGGAAGTATTGCCACCACTGCCTGCACGGAGGCACTTCTCTTTGTTCTGTTACCAGGGTCACTTTGATGGATGGTGTCAGTGCACCATGATAAAGCAGACAGGCTGCAGGCTGAATAAGATCAGTTTTAGAGGGCATTGCAAGGGTGTTCAGTCAAGGCTGTTCTCAGTATAGGAGAAATCCATATTATCTTGTACTCCCAGGAAAATACAAACACGCTGGAAGATCAATGTTCATCCTTGTCGTATGTCATCACAAATGCAATGAAGGAGAGGCTCCATCACAACTTCTGTGCAGTCACTACCATGCTTCTGTTTCCCTTTCCTGGTCCAAGAATAACAGCAGCTCTGAACTTAGTCATTATATGGTCTATGTCTGGGGCTCTGTTTCAGTATAAACAGAAGGTTCACGACTGAAGACTGTGCAACTAAAGCCTGAAATCCACATGATGTTTTATTATTTTTGCATTGTTGTTTCTGTACAGCAGCCCTCAGAAACCTTTTCCACACTGGATTCTTACAGAGCTATTCATAGCACAGAGGAGAAACCATCCTCGTCTCTCAAATCTTTTGATATAAATAAATGAGATTGTGTGAATTAGAGGGGAAATTAAAACAAGGAATGAAATAAATCATCCAGTCTGGGCAACCTTTGCCGTGCCTCACCACCCTCATAGTGAAGAATTTCTTCCTAATGACTTAATTCCTTGTCCTGCACATGAATTTGACAGATCTCAGTGAGATTAGTGCCATTTAGGATTTCCTCCATTGAAAACCATAGCATTGTTTCACATTTCACCTGGTGTGAGGGATGCCAGGACCTGTGATTCTAGGTCACATACTGCTCCAGGATGTGATTTCTGGATGGAAACAAGAGGTGACCACTTTCCCCCTCTGCATTTCTGGGGGTTTAGATGGTGTGACTTCTTTTGCGTGCATGAGTTATGTGTGTGGTTACATAATACTTATTTAAATTAATAGTTGTCTTTAAGTAATTTAATGCTTATTTTTGTTAATGGGAAACCTGACTGAAGAGCTTTCAGTTGGCTGCTTTAGCAAATCATTACAAACTCCCTGCTACTTCCTGTGATAACATTAATCAGAATGAACTCATTGGCTACTAATGTGGATGCGCTATGTAAGTCAGTATAAATGTTATTGTAATTTACCATTAATTAGTGTCCACTTCTTCTAAAGTGCTAAATGACACCGAGCACCCTGATTTCAAAAATCAACTGGAAATAGGAACAACTCTACCTACCTAGGGAAAATGCTCAAATATCTCTTAGAAATGGCAACAAAAGCTTAGGAAAAGAGTTGGACAAGAAGGACCACTCAGCTGGTTTAGGGTACAGGAGCTACATCCATTTCAAGAGGGACCTGTGCTTCACAGTAGCTCAGACTGACCACGGTGCTGTAGGGGATGTATGTACAGCAGTACTTCTGTATGTATTTCTTTGCACATGGGTGTTATATGGACTGGTTTCCTTTCTAGATGTAGGGTTTATGATGGTGTGCTGTTCAGGCTGTGTTCTGGGGTGAATTTCATCACTCTAGAAAAGCAGAAGAGGTGATGCTTTGGGCTTCTGGGACAGGTAGAAAAAGCAGAGTGTGTTCTTCACTCCATGCAAAGCAGGCTGAGGGAGGCCTAGCTGAGCAGGTTTTATGCCTTTTTCTAATGGAAATGCAGGTCTGAAGTTGGAAATGCTCTTTGCTCTTTTTCATGGGGAAATGGCACGTTTTTCTGGAAGTTCATTCTTAATCGTAAGAATATTTTCTGTATGTAAACTCACTCAGCTTTAGCCAAACCTGTCTGCCACAGTATTTGCCATACCAGGTAAATACATAGAAGAAAAATGTATAGAAAAACACATACAAAATTCAGCAGATGAGGAAGAACCAAGTCACACTTTAGTAGTGTGTTAAGGATGTTTTAACACCAAACCCAAGCATCCCCAATATAACATCCTTTTCAAACTGAAGCTTTTCTGTTAAAAACATGAAGTTGTGGGAAGCAGAGAGAATAACCATCTAGAGCTGGAAGTGGACAAGAGGAAACGCTTCGATTCACATGGAAATGATTTCTCTTGCCTAGTATAATTTCACCTGCCCACACTGCTAAACTTCTATATTACACATTTCTGTCAGAATGTCAGGAGAAATGATAAGCCTTCTCAGAGCTGCAACCTCTATTACATACAGAGAGCATTGCAGCCGAGGCTTTCTTGTACAGTTTTAAGACTTTTAGTTTGGTCTCTCAAGTATAAAGAATACCCTCCTTCATGACCCCAGCCTCTTGTTAGTTGATAGATGAAATCTTTTCTTAAGCTGAGTCCCTTGTCTATTATGTTTTCAGAATTCAAGGTTTCTCTTTAAGCTTCCTGGCTTACAGCCAAAGGTACATGGCTTTGTTACCCAGAGAAATTGCCTTTATATTAACAGGAAGTGGCTCTCTCAAACTGCAGACTTGCTGATCTGCTTCCAGGTGAGGAAGAACAGGTTTGTAGGTGTGATCTCATTCTTTGGCCATTGCCAGTAACTACAAAAAGAACAGCAAAAGCTGCTGTAGTTGTTGGGGATTTCTATTTGTCTGTGTTTTTAATTTGGAAAGCTGGGATCTAGCATAAAAGCAAAATACAAGCTGTAGTCATTCCTGTGTTTTAAATGTTCTTTTAATCTCAAATGTATGTTATTACCTATAAACTATAGTTTACATACCCAGGAAAAATGCACATCAAAGGAAGGGGAGGTTTTGCTTCAATGTCATCTGAAGAATTTGAGTGTTACGTAAAACAAAGAGAAGAGGACTCATTTCACCAGTTAAATTGTGTTCTGGAATACTCAAATAGAGATTGTTGTATCAAATGGATATCATAGAAAGAATATTTTCTGTACCATCTAAGTTGGAATCTGGCCATTGCAATGGCTTAACTGGTCAGGTACACTGTGAATCATCACCGATTCCTCTGTGTCACACCAGATGGTTTTTACCTTTGCCATCTAAGTGAAGTAAATCAGCAAAACGAGCCTTCCTAGAGATTCTCATTTAAGAACTCCAGTGCTTTTTCGTGTGACTGCTAACTCAGGGCTTACCAGCAGAAAAAAATATTCCAGGCTAATCAGATATGTGATTTCGTTGAACTGAAATACCAAGAACTAGTTAGGAATAGATTCTTTTAGTAGGAGGCATTCATGCTTATCTGTAGATACTGTTAAAGCCATTTTTCTGTTTTAGATAATGACCAACTGCTGCAGTTTTCTGGATTTCAGTAAATGTGATGAATGATGGGGGGTGGGTGGGTGTGCGTGTGTTAAATTCAGTACCAATTGAGAACCTGTTGCAGAGACAGGTACTTTAATTCACCTTCATGCAGAAATGCCCGTGTGATAAAACCTCTGGGCACGTTTTCAGAAGTACAGAAATAGCAATTCACATTTGTAACAGATCTGAAAGGAAAAAGGCCCTAGTAATCTGCTAAGCAATAAGCCATCCTAAGTTTGTTTAACTGATTGCTGCTAATAGGATCCGTTTCTAAGGACATGAAGAACAATGAAACAGTGAGGCAGGAAAAACAGAATTCAAGAGAAAGCACATTTTGAAGAGCTCTTTAATTAATTACAAAGATTCATATTCATGTGCGTGTAGTTCCCTCCACCCCTGCTTTTGAACAACAGAAATACTCAGCCTGATGAAAGATTCCCATGGAAGATACTCACTGTGGAGTGCCTTTACTTATAAAATCCACAGTAAGTACCATCACATCCCCTCCTTTCTTTTGCTAATATTGACCTTGTAAGGGGCTAGATTTTCAGTTGTTATAAATCAGTCTAACACCGATTACCACTGTGCTTCCTTGATTTGCATCAGCTCTAGCCTGAGCGCTATCCTCTGAGCACGAAATGAAGACAGAAGTTACCACTAAATGAAGCTGACCCTTTCCTTTAATTTGCAGTCAGTGGAAGAGCTCCTTGAACATGAACTGCCAGGGCTGTATCATTTGTGTCCCTCAGACGATCATAGTTCAGGTCAGACTGCCTGACCTTGTGGCTAAAACCCAATTGAAAACCTGGGCATGTTTGTTCTCCTCCATTTTTATATCTGGGATAAAGAATTATCTCGGTGCCCTTGCTCGAGTGTCATGGCACTTAACAGGGAAGAGTCTGCGATAGGCAGGAGAAGTAAAAACCTGCAATCCATCTCATGAGCTGCACTTCTTCCTGGCAGGCTGAGTCTCTCCTGATCTTGCTCCTCACAAATCCAGTATCATACCTTATCCTGCAAATTTTAACACAAATCTCTTGTAGTCTTGAAGTCAATGGAAAGAAAGTGGTTGGGGTGTAACCGTTGTCATCTGTCACAAGAAGGATTATATGTGGTGAATTCATGTGCAGGCATTTTTGTACGTATCCTTTAATATCCAGTAGCCAGCCAAATCTCATCTGATGCCCTTGAAGAAATGCAGGGATCTTTTGTTAGCTTGTTACTTCAGGTTAAGCATTTCTTGGGAGTGCTGAAATGCTTAATGCTGAGATATCTTTGTGGCTTTTCAGATCACTGCTCTGATTGTGAAGACATGAAGGGAAAAAATGATAGGGAGGATTTGTCACCTGGTTTCATTTGAGCAATTGCTTTTCCCCCTTGGTAAGATATAGGACATAACAGGAATCACCTAAATGTAGACAGATTGCAGTAACACACACGACAGTTCTTTATTGATTTCCATTACTTACGCTGTTCATTTCCTAAGAGGAAAGGGCAGCTAATACTGTATATTCTTTAACATAAACCAAAGGGAAGGCTAAGCTGGTGCATATGAAACGTTGTCTCTTTATTCTCCATATGCACTGAATTGAATTGCAATTTCCTCCTTTCATTTTCGCTGTGTTCTCTGGATGTCAGAGACAGCCAGGTATGGTTGTAGTCCTTCCCCAGCACAGGATCACTGGGAGCCTGCAGGTAATGAGTGGACACACATTGTGCAGTGACAGGGTTTTCAGACACAGCTCTGCTAATGAATCGATGGTGCTGCATAAAGGCTTAGGCCAGGCAGCCCTCCTCTGGGGAGGGGAACCTTTTCTCTTATTGCAGACCCTTCCTGTCTCTGTTTTAAGTATTTTGCACCTTTATTTAGAGGTTTCCTTAGTTCTTGTCATTGTATTCATCTGTCTGTTCTACATCTGCATATCTGAGCAGCTCACAGGCAGTGCCAGGGGTATTCCCCTACAATGAATGGCATCGTTCTTCCCCTGTGCAGAGACCGAATGGGATCTTCTCCCTCCTGCAGCAGTGCACATCATTATCAGGTGGGGATAACAGCATTTGAGAAGGGTTTTCAGATGTGTAAAAAATCAGACCAGGTCCTGGTGAAGAAGTAGGCCACTTGTCCTCTGCTGTCTGGGAAAAATCTTCCTCTATCCCCTTTCCTCCTTTCTTCTCTCTCCTTTTCTCTTTTTTTCTCTCCCCTTTTCTCCCTCTCCCTCCCCTCCAGTGGATCTTTCAGCCATTTCTTTGAATAAAAAATTAATAATGGGAAAAGCTTGTAGCTGGTCCCTGGGGTAGAATAGTGGCTAAGGATGTAAAACAATGATTTGAACAAACAGTCTCAGGAGGATAAATGGAGTTCTATAAGTACAACATCTGTAAGTAAAGGAAAAATATATGTAACTGAAAATATTTGCCTAGATAAGCAACTTCTATACTAAAACTTAAGCCACAGTATTAGCAGCTTGGAATAGATTTTCAAACCCAGCCACACAATCTAGGAGATAGGATTTAATTTTCTAAATAGGATGTGTAGATGTCCAAATCACACTCATTCCTAAGGACAAGAGCTGTAGATGGCATTTGGGTGCCTGGAGATGTAAACAGGCTTCTTAAAGGATTTTCAGAAGGACAAAAGCAAATCAGGCAGCCAGCTTGCCTTGATTTTAATAGGAGTTGCATGTCTGACTTGCTTTTTATGCCACCTTTTTCTGCAGGGATTTACCTTCACTAGCACAAGACAGTTTGAAAATGATACTTGGAAACATAAGTCACTATGCTCCTAGAAAATGTGCCCCTGAGTTCCTAATCAGTGTGCTGACAGAAAGTAGACTGGAAAGCATGCTTCCATTTCCCTGGCATGGGTCATGGCCAAACACTGGCCCTTTCTGCCAGCCTTTTCTGCCAGCCTGCTGTTCCGGGCTCCGCAGAGCAATCCATAAAGCTCAACCAGGGAAGGCCGGGCTGGCTTGCATTTAACAAGCGTTAAATAAGGAACTACTTTGATTTTCCTAGGCTAACCCATGCTCCTATTTATAGAAAACTTCTGATTTAAATATAAGAGATGAGACTGGGAGATATTTTTGTGGCTCTTGCTGGCGTATTGAACCCTGTGCTGTTACAGCATGCTCTGGGTGGATTCTGCTTTCTCTTTACTCCAGTGACCTTGCCGCCAAGCACCTCCTATATGAAGACAGGCTGAGAAAATTGGGGCTGTTCAGCCTGGAGAAGAGAAGCTGCGTGGAGACCTCAGAGCAGCTTTCCAGTGTCTGAAGGGGGCTACAAGGCTGCTGGAGAGGGACTGTACATCAGGGACTGTAGTGATAGGACAAGGGGGATGCGTTCTAACTGAAACAGGGGAAGGTCAGGTTAGATCTAAGGCAGAAGCTCTTCCCTCTGAGGGTGCTGAGGTGCTGGCACAGGGTGCCCAGAGAAGCTGTGGCTGCCCCATCCCTGGCAGTGTTCAAGGCCAGGTTGGACAGGGCTTGGAGCAAGCTGCTCTAGTGGAAGGTGTCCCTGCCTGTGGCAGGGGTTGGAGCTGGATGAGCTTTAAGGTCCCTTCCAACCCAAACCCATCTGGGATTCTGTGAGTGTGTGTTATCCAAGACCTTACCCAACTGCAGCAAACCCTAACTATGCTCCAAACCCTGATGACTGATAATTTAAGTGGCAGTTCCTTGGTGAGGACAACCCTCCACAAGCCCAGAGGCAAGCACAGGGCCCTTTCCCCAAGCCCTCTTCTGCAGCACCTTCCAGCAGACCCTGAGCAAGAAAGGTGAGAGCTCCCTGCTCTTCACTGCCCCGCCCTCTGCTTTCTTTTGTTCCTCTCTTTGTTAAGTGATTAATCTCATTCTGCTGAGATGATTTTTTTCTGTTGAAAGGTAAAAAACCCCTTTAGTCAAAACAACATTTGGGGGAGAGGAGGAAGGAGGGAAAGGAGAAAGGAGGGGGAGAGGAGTCCTCCTCACAGTTTGCTAATTGGTTCTTTCACCTGACAGTAGTTTGTGTCAATTAACTTGATACTCAGTGCAAGTGAAATTAATCCACCTGGGTCAAAAGCTGCTATTAATTTTTAATCAAAACAAAATGCTCACTCGACAGATTTGTAGCTCCACTTAGAATAAACAAGATGCGCATGAGGTGGAATGTGCCACCAGGCTCCGCTCCATGGAGAGGCTCCTGGGGATAATTCCTTTCTCTCCTGCAAAGGGGTGGAGGTGAGGTAAGTCAGCTGCTAATCATACTCTTCTTCCAAAGAGGCTGTTTCTCCAGTGTATGTATACCCCTTCCCCAGTGTATATCACCCCTGGAAATCCAAACCTTGCTTGCAGTAGATTGGCTGCCCTCAGTGCCCACCCAACTGTTCTAGGATTTCCTCTGTCATAGAATCATGGAGATTACAGAGTGGTTTGGGTTAAAACTCATCCGCTTCCGACACCTTCCACTAGAGCAGGTTGCTCCAAGCCCCTGTGTCCAACCTGGCCTTGAATGCTGCCAGGGATGGGACAGCCACAGCTTCTCTGGGTAACTTGTAACCAGCTCCAATGTGATGTGACCTTGTCCAGTGACCTTGTCCAAGTCCAGGGCTTGGTGGCAGTTAGCATATGTGCTCCCAATGCAGTGAGCAACCCAGGAGATCTGAGAGGAGGAGATGTAAGACATGCTGCACTCTGCAGTGTCTCACTCCTGTTGTAAAGCCGCTCACTGAGGCACCCACTCAGCTCTTCTCTCTTTCCCATTACTTTGGAGACAATAAAAGCAAAGTGTTACCTGTTGGTTGTCAAGGTATCAAGCCTTGGAGGGGATTTTCTTCCCCTCTTTGTTTCCTTTCCCCAAGTAGTACCATGTCTTGGGATTTTTAGACACTAATTGGATTTTTTTACCTACTGTTGCCAGTGTTATTCTGTGAGGTGAATATGTCTGCATACCTGAATGCTGTGGGCAAGTTATACCTACGCAGCTTGATACCTGCTCTTGCACTGCTTCGGCCAAATGAATCAGAACAGTGCATCTATCTGAAGGAGTGTGTTAATCAATAGTGTATAGCACTCCTTGATGCAGTGGTAACATGGTCTAGTATGTGACACATGCTCAAAGACATAAAATGGTTACTGGGTCTTCCTTCTCTTCCAGCTGTGTCTGGTCCACGCAGCTGCCAGGGTTGCCTAGAGGCTGTATAACCTGGATTAGGACTTTACAGGAAAGAATACATCCTTCAGTGACAGGGAAAGGCAAGAGAGTGAAAAAGGAGTGACAGACTCCTCCAATGGGCAATGTCTCCTATGCAGAGGATATTAGTAGGCAACAGTGAGACAAGGATGTAGTTCAGAGCATGGAGGAGCTGTGTCTGTTACACTTTAGAAGTAACAGTAGTAGAACTAATAATAATAACAACTTTATACAGGCAAACTGAGTAGCTGGAACTGGAAGGTACAAAACCTGTAGTGAGTAAACTGCCTGGCCCTGACTCCTAATTCAGTAGAGGAGATTTTCAGGTACAAAGGGAATGGAAACACTCAGCCTGGGTCATCCCATGTGTGCTTCATCCAGAGAGAAACTGCCAAGTGGTGGCATTTCCCTGAATCCACTGGTCTTCCCTGTGCTTTCCATGTGGATGCTGCCTCACCAGCACTGTAAAGGAACAGTCTTAGCTGTATGTTTGTGTGGCACATAAGGTAGCAAACCACCGAGGGTGCAACGTACCTTTCTCTGTGTTACTGTACTTCAGCCATTCCTTGTTCTCATCTTTTTTGTCTTTTTCCTTTTTAATCCGTTCTGGAGCAAAGTGGGAGGTGAGTAAGCAGTGTGATACCCTGGCAACTGGAAGCTTGCATTGCTGATGGATTATTTGCATATCTTGTAGATAGATAATCTTTTCTTCCCTTTCAAGGTGATGTGATTTAGTTGCAGAGAGATTAGGGGAGCTTACCTGAACTCATAGAGGAAGTTTGGTGTTCTGCGGCTTAAACCTTCATATCAGAAACATTGCTTCCTCCTGTCTCGCCCTCAGCTTACAAGCAGCAGCAAAGCCTTGCAACAACAAGCACTCAAACCAATAATATGTATCCACACAAGGAGACTGTACCCCAGTCTAATAATATCTGTAATGACTTAGATGCAGGATATAGCTGGGGATTAATGACTAACTGGCATTAATGTGCCTCAGATCATCAACTGCTTCTCTGTTGGTCATTAATCCCCAGGAAATAGCCTCTGATAAAGCTACTATTGCTTAATTAGAACATGGTTGACCAGTTGCAGTACACCACTGTCTGTGGCTTTTGGGGAATAAAAGGAATAAAATGTCCCTATGAACCTGTTGAGTACGAGATGGATCTTCTCCTATGTGCAGGATGTATGCCTGTGTCTGGAGACAGCGTCCTCAGGGTTAAGCTTCACATGAGATTGGGTAGACTCTGTCTCTTCAGCCTTGGACTCATTTTCTGGCTCAGGACAGCCTTTATTCATTCCAAGACAGATAATTCTACATTCCTTTAGGGCTGCTGGTAAGAGCTAAATGACAGTGAACTGTATTTTTTCAGAGATGGCCAAAGTGTATTTTTTAATGGAAAATACCCGTTTTAAGTCACCTCATTTACTCTAGTGCAATAGCATGGACTTTCCACATTTCATGTTTATTCATTCCATTTTTCTTGCTAGTCTTGGAGCCATAAGGGAAATATATTTCACCTGTAGTTTTCTGAAAAGAATAAAGAAGATTCAGTCCTTTCCTAGCTTGGATAAACATCCATGTGAATCCTCCCTAGCTTTAAGGTACGGAAAAGAAAACTACTCCTTTATGTTTTCAGAAGTCTTTAACCACTGTTCAAGCCCTAGTTTCAAGAAGATATTGGTCATTCCTTCCACTACATCAGACAGGTCAGTAGCAATATTAATCATTCATCACATCCCCAAACAGCATAAGCATAGTTGTTCATGCTAAAAATGGGATCCAAAGCCCAGTGAAAGCTTTCTGAGGTTTTCAGTGGGTTTGGACCAGGACCTAGAAGCACCTGAATGTCATGAATCAATCTCCACAGTTTCTCCCACTCTCCTCTGGGTATGAGATTTCGGCTGTCCATGGCATCTATTGCAATTATGCTCACTCTTCCCAACCTCAGGCTGATCTTTAGGTATGCAGGCCTGTACTTCTCTGCTTTTCATTATCCATGAATAGCATTTAATGCCAAAACCGGGGGGGGAGACAAGCTTTTTCCACAACCTTATGTGAAATACTTAACATTTAGACGTCTTTAGGATATACTACACACACATTCCACTTTTACAAGACCAATATAACACTTTCAAAAGTTTTATGAATTCCAGGATGTAACCAGAGTACTTGTTAGCCTGTTTTGAATAAGCCAGAATGGCTTGGCCTCAAAGCTGCATAGTTAGCAAATCCCTGCTCTGTTTATGAGCAGTAGTTTTGACCAGGTCATTGAGAATGGCGGAGGATCAATCTCTACACTCTCTCCACAGGTTTGTCTGCCCAGTTCAATCTAGTTAAAATTTTAGGAGCAATAAATAGGGACATCATGACTATGAGGTGATGTTTTAATTTATATTTCCAGGCTCCTTGAATCCTGCATCACAAGTTATTCTCTAAATGCTTTCCGTAAGAGTACAGTATTACTGCTGCCAGGACAGCAACAAGTTGGAACCTGCATCACATATCTATGGCAGGAGGTTATGGAAAGGGATCACAGAACAGTCCAATACTGCTTTCCATGCTGGCATCCACAAATACAGTGACACTGCTAGAAATCATAAGGCAATTTGAGAGCTGCACCTATGATGGTGGTGATGCCTTTTGTGAGGCACAAACATTTTGGAGTCGTATTTAAAGATTTACAGGGACCAAGGGAAAAGAAACATGTAGGGGTTGAGTGAAAGGTTGACCATTTACTGTGTAAAACACGAGTCAGGACAAGGCAACCAGAGGTTTCATGCTTTATTTCATGCATCCCACACTATTGTTGAAGGAACCGCACAAGCTTTGTGCAGACTTGCTTTGTAAGCTTGACTGGGGTGCTGGTATGTAACACCCTCTTGCAGTAGATGAGGAAGTGTATTTATAAATTAATTTATAAATGAGAGTTACTCTTCAGGATTTCACAAAATGTTCACTGCTCTTGTGTGGCTTCCACTGTTGCTTTTGTCTTCTAAGGGCAAGTGTGTGTTATGGTTGAAGCTCTTTCTGCAGAGAAACAGCAAAGAATCTAAGGACCACTGAAGTATTGTTTCCTCATTCAGAGGCTGAATCTGTATTTAAATAGCATGTAGGTGATACGCTGCTCCTGTGACACAGGAGAACTCCATCCAAATAGCAGTAGTCCATAAGCGGCTTGTTGATGACTTCATTCCTTTCTGCCTCCTGGCCTGTGGAACAGTCTTTATTTCATTCAACTTCTTTCATGTCTTATTAGTCAAGAGGAAGAAATTCAATGCTGTTTTCCTTTGAGATAGTCAGGTCTTTGGACATTGTGTCTTCCCACTTGTGAGTTGTGGCACTAATGGTGTTACATAAGGAATCTCAGTCCTCTTCTGGCCATTTTCTTACCTCATACTGATGTTGCTGGAGGCTGTGCCTGCTTGGCAGGGTTTTCCTGCAGCTAAGAGGCATTTCCTTTAGCAGTTTGATCATTTCTGTAGAGTATCTTGAGACTTGCAGTCTGAGTCTTTGACAGATTCCTGATATTTGAGGTTTGCTGTGGTCATGCGACATGAACCTGATAAATGGTCCATCTGGTTGTCATTGCATTGGCCACTCTCTGCAGCTCATGTTTAGGAGTAGTGAGGTGTAATAATGTATCCTGCAGTTCACGAGGCCCCCAGATCATTACAATCAGATCTATATTGGAGCAGCTGGAGCACCGTGGCCTACCTAGCAATAGAAAGCATTTTGTTTAATCCATTTATATTGATGTAGCCAGAAGAATAAAGGCCCCACAAGTATCCTCAGATTATTTGATATTCTGGAAGCAGCCTCTTTCAAGAATTTATTTATGTTTCAGTCTCACAGAAGTGGATACTGGCTGGGAGACACAATTCTGTTACCCAGAACAATACCAAAATTCCTGTTGAAGGAGATTCTGGGTTTTGCAAGCTGTTTGGGATGAGTTCTGTAACAACTTTGGGTTGGCTATAGCAGAATAGGAATAGAGACACAAAGACTGTAAATACTAATCAGTGTAAAAGTGTGGTTTCTTTTTTCTTGCGGGGTTTTATTTTGAAGCTGTATGTAATCAACAGCTCCTTGCATGGATCTTTCTGCACTGAGACAATATATATACATAGATTTTTCACATGCCTCAACTTCAGCATTGCTGCCATATTCTGCTCACTAATGTCCTACTTTCTTCTTCATCATTTCCTAAGCAGTGTTATTGACCTATTATAAGAAAAGCAGAAATAACAATAATTAAAAACCTCTTCTAAAACTGTCCTCTGATGAAATCAAAAGGGTAGGAATGAACTCTGGAAGGTAAAGGATGTTTCCGTTTTGATTACTAAGTGCTTGGGGCAAGCATGATCTTTTTGTTCAGTTTGTGAAGCAACCAGTGTAGTAAGAAGAGTCCTTATCCACAGCCAGGGCTCACAGATCCACTCGCAGTATAAAGAATAAATAGTTCAAGTAACATGGCATTTAGCATCTAAAGTAGCTGTTGTGGTCTGAAAGGTCTCTCAACCAGAGTACCATCTGGGTTAGAATTAGTGCAAGTGCAGAGATGCACATGTGAAACGTCTAGTAATACTCAGGAGCCGCGTACTTCTGTTGTTATCCTTAAAGACAAGTCATAGAATCATAGAATAGTTAGGGTTGGAAAGGACCTTAAGATCATCAAGCTCCAATCCCCCTGCCATGGGCAGGGACACCTCGCTCTAAACCATATTATCCAAGGCCTCATCCAACCTGGCCTTGAACACTGCCAGGGATGAAGCATTCACAACCTCCCTGGACAACCTATTCCAGTGCCTCACCAAAATAGTTATTTAAATCTAAGTGAGAAAACAGTAATTTTTATTTGGTTGGGGTTTTCCTTTTAAATAACTGTATTTCATTCCTAGCTTTGGCATAGCTCAGTAAAAAGGTAAGTAATGTACATTAAGGCCCCTAATCTTCATTCCCTCTCGCCTGTCCTCCCTGAGAAAACCTCCAAATATAAAACCAACCCCCCCCCCCCCAAACCCTGTACTCCGCAGCCCCCAGTGTCTAAAAAAAAGCAATTGTGGCTTAAGGAATGAGATCCTAAAAGAAAACAGCACAATAACTCTTCCCTAACTCAGTCCACTTCTTCAGCCACTGTCAATTACTCCTATGAAAACCAATTTTAAGTATATTCTTCAAGGTTAAATTCCCCGAAGCTCATGGACTGCTGCCAGGGGCTCTGAACCCTTCATGCAGGTCACCTCCTATCTGAATCTTCTGTTGCAAATCACTGCTCTCCCCATTACTCCTTTGGCATGTACCTGATTTGGTTGACATTTCCATAATTAATTTATAGCAGCAATAACCCTGAGATAAGCCTATTTATAGATTTGTGCAAGCTGTATAAGACTATAGATAAAATCTTGGTTCATTAACATATTTAAAGTACTTGGGAGACTTTTGCCTGATAGTGTAGTTGGTGTGATTATCAAATTATACGATGAAAAGCTCAAGTGTTTAATGTGCATTCAGTGCCTATAAGATGGTTTCCACTTGAGATCACAAGGGTAATTCAGGGTGCAGAAATGCTGTCCTCTCTGGTGACCCCAAGGAGTTCTGTACACTGCTATGCGTTGTATAGTTTGGGAAGGCAGTTTCTCTTTTTCAGATATTTTGTCTCAGTAAATTTATGAATTCTTTGCATCCCATTCTCTGCAGTTATTTTCCTCCTTCTGTCATTGCCATCAGTGCAAAGTCAAGGGTAAAATAGTACTGAATCAGAAATGTACTCATTCAGCTCTCCCAGGTGTAAAAGTTATTTTATGGTTTGCATGCAAGAAAGAGTTTGATTGTATGCATTTTTTTTTCTCTAAATCATCTACAATATCTATTCCTTTTTTTGTAGCACAGAATGGGATTGTCTGTCCAAAAGTCACAGACAATCTGCATATGAAAGAATGGTTTATCTCTGTCTACGCTGTGCGTGTAGGAACTTCCAAGAGTACTTGAGCAGGCTGAATTAGAGCAAATAAGGGCTGTGGCAGCAGTGTGGAAATGATGGGCAGTGAAAAAGCATTCAGTTTGTGAGTTAAGATAAAGAATAAAGAGAGCAAAGTAAGTGAGGTGAGTGTTGCTTTTTTACAAATATGACAATTTCTGTCATGGTTCAGTACTGAAATACACCCTGGTGAGTTCCTCCTGACAAAGATGTTCCTAAGGTATTTTACCACAAACAAAGGTCTTGCAAGAAGACTTGAATTTCTCAAGAGGCTGTGCTGAAATGGAGATAAGAGTGTCTTGCATCTTCCTGGGTGAGGAACAGGGTGATGCCTCTTCCCTGGTTGCACTCAATGCTACCAATACCGTGAGCTGTGCTCTTGGTGATTGATGGAGAGTCATCTTTTGTCCATCTGCACAGGTAATTGCAGCTCTGCAGTTGGCTCTGCGGCAGAGTTGTGCTTGTTACAGACCTTAAGATATTTAATTTGTAAACACTTAATAAAGCATAGCCTACAGTAGCTTGGCTGGTCTTATCTGTCAACCAAATCAAAATCAATATGTCCCTGGGGTATAAGCTATGATTGTCTGGGCTGCGGAGTCTAATAGGATTAAGTGTTTGGGACCCTATCTAACATTACAGTCCACAATCCTAGTTAGAGAAAGTTAAAGACCAGCTTGCCACTGTAGCAGGCATGATTGCTTAGGGGTCTGAAAAATCATTAAAGCTTGTCCTCTTAAACGTTGATTGTTCCCTAGTGATTTATTGACAAAACACAAAAAGTGCTCTATACTGCACTCTAATTATATGTATGAGGCTAGGAAATCTCATGGGAAATTAAATAAAATTTACAGCTTGATGGTTTTATGCTCTTGGGAGACATACCTTCTTAATAAGATCTTATAGCTGGGAATATTTATGAGGTTAAAATCTGTGGGCCTGAGCAAAGCCCTAACCTTCTCCAAGGGAGGGGCCTTTGCTTTCTCTTTTCAGTAAATAATTTCAGCAAAAAGCAAAGTATGCAAAAATTCTAATAAGGGGATGCAGTGTGAATGCCAAGTCATTATCTTCAATACCTGTCAATAGCTGGTACTTCAGAGGCAGAGAATGCAATGGGGCAGCTGCCTGCCCTTTGGGACACTATGGGATTGGTGTGTGTCGGTTCACAGTCAGTTACATGTGGCATTCCTGATGTGGCCATGTGAGCCTGCTCAGAACCTGTGAAGCCTATGGGCAGTCTAAGGCTGTCTAGGTGCGGGAGTGGTGAGGTGGTTTAGCAATGTGTACATGTGTACTGCTGGTATAGTTCTCTTCTGTGAGTAAAATAATGCCAAATACAGGAAGACTCCAGACTCATTACACCCAAACGTGCAGATCTGCAGCTTGAGCCATTCTTAATGAAACTTGGGAGCCCAAAGCCCTTGGGCATGTGTAAAAATATCATCCTGGTATTTGGAAATGGTCAGATATTTCTTGTGATCACTTACATTATGAGGCATTTTGTTTTGAGTTGTTACTTTGCCATCTGAATGGGGTTAAGCGAGAGAAGCACATCAGTATGGCAATAATAGTGTCACCAATTCCCTCTTAGGTGGGTACCAGATTTATACAGATTTAGCTGTATAAATAAAAGAAACGTGTCCTTGTCTCACGTGCTAGAGCAATTATGGGAGAACACAATTAGAATCAAAGGTGGTAGCAAAATTGGCCAAAAATCCCTTGTGAAGTTGTGAATGTTTTATTAAGTGGGACCCTTTGGAAGTTGGCCTAGTAGCAAAAGCAGAAGCACTTTCCTCGTGACTCTTCAATGTAAAGGATAATTAATATAAAGGACAATTCTCTCTAGGCCCTGGAGCAGTTTTTGATTAAGGCACTTAACTGGGACTTTGGAGAATTAGGTGCACCACTTGATCTTGATGTAGAGCAGCTTTGTGATATTGGGCAGAGTCACATCTCTCCCTGCCTCAGTTTCCATTATAGATAGGATTGTGATACTTCCTTTATCTCTGTTTCCTGTTCATACTGCATTCTCTTTGAGGCAAGGCCGTTACACCAAGCTCTAGCACACCGGGGCTCAGCAGGGGATTTGTTATTGTTGTCACAGCCACAACATGGGGGTTATCCTTTATCTCTGTAACTTCTGAGTGTGTACAGTGATAAGTCACCAACTTTTCCCTGCTGTCACCCTCTTCTTGTCCCACAATGAAAACCAAACAGCTTAATTAGAATATGTTTGACAGGGCTCCATGAAGAAGAGATTCACACTGTCCTGGCTGCACGAGTCAGATGTGATTGTGCTGCTAATTTAAAACAAATAACCGTCTTCCCTGGTGCTCTTTTTGTGCCTTATGTGTAAAAAGGCGAAGGGAGGGCAGAGGGAGGAGAGGATGTGTGTCACCTTCCTGCCTGTCTGAGATGTGTGTGGTGGTTATCTGTGCTCTGGACTCTGGTTTCTCATCTTAGCTGGTGCAAATCAAAGGTAGCTCCATTAAAATGTATGAAAATACTTTCATGCAAAACACCTTGCTGTTAGATGTAAGGAGAATAAGCCTCAGTATTTTACCTACTCCTTCCCCCCAATCCTTCTAAATGCAGCAGGGCATGAATCAGATTTGTGTTCCTGTAAGGCTGCCTTTCATGTAATATTTCCAATCATTTATCTTGCCTAATTCTTTATCCCCCTGCCCCACACTCCTCCTCCCCACATGCACACACCTTGTTTTTGCCCTTCTGCATACAATGAAATGCCTGATCAGTTCAGAGGGGGCTCAGAAAGCCTGTGCCTGGGATGAAGGAGAAATTTATTAGTGAAAGACAAGACTCCCTGATAATCAGGGAGTATTGAAATCCCTGATTTAATTTGAATATGGTATGGAGCATGTCTCTTCCTGCCTTCATTACTGGAAAGTCTGTGCCTGATAATGTATCTTTTTACTTAAGGATATTATGCTGGGGAAAAAAACGCTTGATGGGCCACTCTAGCTGAGGTGAAAAGGTTTTGGTATGTTTTAATAAAGATGGATATCGGTAAGAATGTTTGAAATATGTGAAAGTAAGATTTGTTAGAAGTTACAAATCAAAGCCTAAAAATGTCACTTATCTCCTAATGATACTTCTACACAGATTATTAATTTCATTTTAGGAGACCAATGAATGTTACATTTTTATGACATTGATTAAATGTCTCACTGCCGTCCCCCCATCCATCCTTTTCATTTTCAAAAATCCATACCCAACTTTCACAAAACCCAGCTCATAAATTTGCATTTTACTGCTCACCAAAGCAGAGTTGGGTAGCAATCCGCCTGCTAACTTTGTATTTGCACTCCTCTTACATTAAAGAAGCACTGGTCTGGCTTTCTGGTTTTTACCTATACGAACAGTATTTAGGTGTGAAATGTATAGAAATACCTAGAAATATGTTCTGGCATGGACAACAGCTGGCTCCATCAGGACTGTCAGGAAGGGGCACAGGAGGTGTTGCTCAGTGTCACTCCCTTTGCTGTTGGATTTGCCTCTCTCCCCTATGTGCACTGGCACATTTAGGCAACTACCTTAAGGTCCCAGACCTATAAAGACATTTATGACATTCTGGTTCTCTTGCAGACTTATTGTCATAGCATATGAAGTCATGTGAGGGAGTTCTACACACTTGTTCCCATCCTCTCTCCCGCCCACTGTACAGCTCTGCCACTGGCCTTACCACTGCCCTATGTATAAATAGGTAAAGAAAATGACAAGGAAAACAAATAGAGCTCAGCTCCAGTGAGAAAGGAGAGCCTTCATCTTCACTGTCCTTAACTTCCACTATATCAGGATTTGGTATCTTAGACACTATTGTGCCGCTGGGAACAAAGTCAAATTAGCAACAGTTCACATCCAATACACAAAATCTGAAGAGAGCCTCGATGTTCAAAGAGTGTCTAATTGATATTGATTCTAACCTGCTTGTCTTAAACATTGCTTCTTTCTGTGAAAGAAGTTCACTGCCAGGCTCCATGTCCCTTGGTGCTGGGGTGCAAGCAGAGGCTGCAGTGCTAGACTGACCCCTGTGCAGGGATCTTGGGCTGCTGTGGAGGGTGATGGAGGGTGTCCTACAGGGTTTCACTCTCTGTTTTTCTTTAGGTACTGTCTTCATTAGGGGTGATTGTAACATTGGGCATATTAGATATGATCCAACCTGGGGTGCTGTTGTGGAAGTAACAGTCACAGTGCCAACTCCCAGAATTAGCTGTTGGACCCAGAAAATCCAACCAGTTCACCTCCCCAGGAGATGCATCCTTTGGAGATGCTGCCTTCAGAGACTGTTCACATGATCTGAGGTGGTCAATGCTAAGCAGCTCCCATGTGAACCCACAGGCTGGATTGCAGGAAAAGACCAAGCATGTGGAGCCCTCTGTCAACCCCATAGCTGAGGCCCTCAGGGCTGCCCTCACCTTCCTGCAGCTCAATGTCTGCAGCATATGGGGAGGATGTGGCAACACACACCATCCCCATGGTCCCTTTCCCCCTCCTCCCTCTTCCCTCATGTCTCACGCTCAGACACATGGGATGTTTCATAAAGAAAAAATATGGCATGTTTACAGAGAGAAATTTCAAGAAGTGTTAATTTAATATGCTAAAGTGTTCCCTTCAGCATTTTACCTTTGTTGTTGTTTTCACAAAACAGCCAAGACTAAATAATGAGCCCAGAGCTGTGCCCTTTGGTAGTGTGATACCTCATTACCCACGAGCGGCCTCCATCTGCCCTCATGGCTGCACAGGGAGCCATTACGATTATGATGGAAATCTCAGAAGCCATTACCAAGATGCAACAGAGGGCCTACTGCAGACAGCCTAATGGACTAATTTGTAATTGGGAGAGGGAAATGACTTAGGGAGCTCAGGCTTGGGTTTGATGAGTGTGGAAGTGCGCATGCTAAATGTGATAAATGAACAGGAATGCTTGTTTGCGCAGTGGGTTTTACAAGGCCTTCAATCTCTCCTGGGGATTGGAGGCGTGCTGACAAGTCTTGAGAAGCGAGGAGGAAAGGGCTCAGGGGAGGCGAGGAAGATGCAAAGAGAGTAGCTAAGGATAAATCGGTGAGGAAAACTAATGGCAATAAAAACCCAAGGAAATGGCTGTGTCTGCCAGGAAAGCAGTAATTAGGATGCTTTTTGCGTGCATATCTTTAGCCATTAAAATCGAAAATGAGAGTTCACCATGGCATTTGCTAAGTTAAAAAAAGAAGAAAAGAAAATCCCACATAGAATAAAAGGCAAGCAGTGTTTTTAAAACTGCGGTGTCTGTCAGAAGTGCAGCCAGGTTAGTGATCAAGGCTGTTTGTTTAGTCAGGTACCGCTGGTGTGACAGATGAAGGGAAGCCTCCAGTGATGATCTTTCATAAAGCTGTGCCCTAAGAGGAGGTCCTGCAGCAGCATTGCTCTTGCAACACACAAAGTTAGGGAGCAATTCAAGCGTAACTGTCCCCCAAATGGTCAGAGAGAGCACTGAGTGCATCCCTCTCCCAACATGAGAGTATCTGATCCTGGGTGTAACTGAGCTGTATGGAGACTTTGGTTGCATTGGTTTGAATTCTGCAATCTGTAAGGGACATGATGTAAATCCACATCCCAGGATCTCTCCAGGATTTTGTCTGGAAGAACCATGGGGTTTTTTTGTGCTCAATCTGTTATGTTGCTGCCATTCAATAGCGTGTGCATTGCATTGAGTTCCATGTTGGATCTCTGCATTGTAAAGACTGCCTCAAATAACACATGTACACATTCAGACAGCATGTGGCCCAGATGTTTGGTTTTCCTCCTGTGGTTTCAGCTTATACCAGGCCAGGATTCATGCCAGCCACTCTGAAGTTTGTTCTCCATTGAGTTTTGTAAAGCTCTTCAGCACCTTTTGCATGATAAGATTTCATTTCTCTGTTTTGAGATCCTTTACCTATTTGAGGCATAAAACAGGGAGGAGTGGTGTTAGCCCCTCTGCATGGCAATGTTTTGGGAGGGTAGCACTGATTTTCTTTCTCAGGGAAGGCCCTCAGGCATTTAAGACTTCAAAAATCACCACCACCATTTAAAAACACACGTGGGTGTGCACTGAAAACCTAAGAAAATGCAATGTAAGAGCAGATGGGTAAGAAACATCCAACAGAGAAATGTGTATGTGGTGGAAATAGCCTATGTCCAGTCCAACGACCTGATTTTGTTTGTTGTTTGTCAGCTAACGAGAGGACTTTCAGGATCCCTCAGACTCCCTGGACATTTCTAAGGAATCCTTTTGCATTTTTAGTCAAATGGCAGGATAATTTTTTCCCTTCCCCTTCTCTTTTTCTCCCTGAAAGCATGTAATGTAACATTATTGCTAGACAAGGAATCATTTATGGCATAAAGTTACCTTGCTTTAAGACACTAAAGGTACAAACCATTATCCGTTATGAGCTATAGACCTTTTCAGTTTACATACATTTATCATATTGAAGGGTAGATAATAGGCTGCCATTGTTTTTGCACAGAGAATATAAATAGAGCCAGCTGCCATTCAGCAGGCCAGATTTATGTATTTCTTTTTTAGTTTCTTGTGTTGGTTTCTTTTTTCTTCTTGTTTGCAGGTGAAATTGGATGTAATGAGGAAAAACAAAAGCAGAACTTCGGTTCTTCTGGCCTGTAAATACCACGGTTATCTCCTGGCATGAATTCAGGGTTTATGAATATTTGCATTTGGGGCTGATGACTCCTCATGTGAATAGTGTGTTTTGATGAGGGGAGCAGCATGTGAGTGCAGAGAGCTAGTTGTGACTTTCTGACCCTAAGCAAATCATTTAATCTCGGAATCTCTCTTGACAGAGTTTACAGTTGCGTCTGTAAATAGGGAATGTTAACATTGTTCTGCTTGGAAGTCTGTCATGAGGCTTTAATTCATCAATATTTGTGAAACACTTCTAGCCGCCATGTAAATACAAGTCATTATCTTACCTAGAGATCTATGTAGGTTCAGTCTCAATACAGATCTGTTCTAGATAGCTTTGTTCTCTTGCTAACAATCTTAAAAAAATCATTCCAGAAAGAGTTTAGGAAGGGGTCTACTAAAGTCGAGTGCATCTTAAAAAGGAAACTTCAATCTCCTTCATGTTTTGACTGTGCTTATAAATGAGGAATGTTGTTCAGCAGTAATTCATACCAGACCTGGACACACAGTCAGATGTTTTTGTGTTAACCAGAGCACCCTATGTGGAATGTACAACAGCTTCATGGGGTTTTACTGGCTTTATGCAGGCTGCAAGAGAACAAATAATGTAATTTGGTTTTGCAGGCCAAAGAAGGGACACCTGATAACAGTCTTCCTGTACCTAAGGGGGCCTACAAGAAACCTGGAGAGGGGCTTTGGACAAGGGCCTGTAGGGACAGGACAAGGGGAATGGCTTTAACCTGCCAGAGGGGAGACTGAGATGAGCTCTTAGGCAGAAGCTCTTCTCTGTGAGGGTGCTGAGGCGCTGGCACAGGGTGCCCAGAGAAGCTGTGGCTGCCCCATCCCTGGGGATGTATGGCCAATTATTTTCATCTCCCTTTCCTAACAAGTGGAAACTGAGAACAGTGCCACACAGATCTTCATTCTGTGTAAAACTGCAAATTCCTAATGAGCTTGATGATACTGTGTTGGTTTATACCAAATAAATTAGTTTCTCATTGTTGTAGACTGCACAAAAGTATGAAAACACCCTTTTTACCTGTTCACGTATGCGTTTATTAACGCATTTCCTTTCAGTTGTGCTTTGTACTGTGAGTGTTGCTCCAAGACCCTTGTTGTTAGTAATGTGGAGATTTGTCTTGGCCTGTTTCCACCGTGACACCTAAGAAAGAGTCATTTTGAGGCACTGACCTGTCCTGGTTATTTCACACGTGTGAAACATCAACATTTTTCCTCCTTTGGTGTTTCCTCTGAACACAGAGGTACACAAATGGTTGGAGTCTTTCATAAATAGACATGTGTGGGTGCTGTTTTCATTGGTATGATGCCGGTGCGGTAACAAAAGCATCACAGTTATACAAGGCACCTGGGAGCAAGTAAGGGAGAAGGCAGAGAACTGCGCAGTATAAAGCAGCCTTTTCTCTCATAAATAGCTGACTGAAAAACAACTGGGCAAAAT
The DNA here is from genome assembly GCF_033783945.1 of Neopsephotus bourkii. Classification (NCBI taxonomy): domain Eukaryota; kingdom Metazoa; phylum Chordata; class Aves; order Psittaciformes; family Psittacidae; genus Neopsephotus; species Neopsephotus bourkii. Next base: position 181,316 of record NW_026901225.1, on the reverse strand, counting down.
ATAAAGCATGACAGTGTAAATGTGTGTGTGTGTGAGTGTGTGTGTGTGTGTGTGAGTGATGGAAGGCCCAGCAGAAATCTGGCTTTGAGACCTAAATGCTAAACTACCTGGAGTGGAGAGGTGATAGTTTATTCCCAGCTCTGCTTTCCCAGGTCACGGAGAGCAGCTGGAGCAGAAAATTGTATTTGGGAAGGGATTGAGGGGCTGCGAGGCTCAGGCCAAGGGTAGCACTGCCTGGAGGGAAGTGAGTGCTGGGTGACCTGAAGGTGATGGTGGTGAAGGCCTGGCTGAAAGAAAGGACTTGGAGCAGCCTTGATGTGACTTTCAGCAAGATAGGTTGCAAAATGCTTGTGTGGAGATAGTAAACTGACTGAAAAGGGAACACCAATAGGAAGTCTCTTTTGCAGGTATCTCCTATGCAGGCTACAGGAAGAATGAACTACAGGAAGGAATAGACCTTTTTAATGATTGCAAATGGGGTAGATCTCAATGTTACATTTCTTTTGTGAGAAGGCAACTCATTTCCCCATGTTGGAACATTTCTGCCACACCGAAATAACAAAAGGAAACCTTGGGTTGTCACCAAACTTGTTGGAGTTAACATGTTCTATAGTTGTTTCCCACGTTAGGATCTGTTCACATTGCAGTTAGTAGCTTCAAATACAGATTACAGACCTCAGAGTGTTGTGGTATGTACTGAATGTAGGTGATGCACATATATTTTCCTTTTTTACTCCTATAGACATTTGGAAGAGCAGACAGTTCCTTTAAATGAGAAGGGGAAATGTGAGGTGTGTTGGAGAGGGAGGGCCTAATTTTAAGTGCTAGTCAACTGCAACCACTGATAATCTGGAGCCTGTTCAAACCCATTTAGAGAACCGTTGAATTTTTAAGTGCCTTTTGATTCTCTCTTTCATTTATTTTAACTGATCTGCAGGGATTAGGAGCTTGGTAGGGGAACACCATAATGCTTGCCAAAATGTGTGAATAATTAGAACGCCAGCGATGTGTGCCAGATAGGAGGGGAGTATTCACACTTCTGATTAGATTCACTGAACTACTGTTGTAAATCATGGCTGCCAAGGTAGCTTAGAGCTGTGTTAAGTCTCTGCTGCCACAGGAGCCAGCTGTGGTGCAGCAGAGAATCTGTCTGTCTCCAGCCATAGGTTGGACATTGTGAGTAGGTGATTTAGTTCGCTGTGAAGCAGGAAGGACAGAGATTGGAAGGTGTAGTGTCAACACAGGTTGTACAAACAGACTTTCCATCCTAACACCTATATGCTTACTACTGGAAATAAGGTGAAGAGAGGACAGGTTACTGTAGATTCACTGACATTAGAGACTCTTTGCATTTCCTGGACCAGTAGTCAGTAGTAGGTACTAGGGAAAAAAGCCCAACCACCCAAACCAAGGGTTTATCTGGCATCCCTTTTCCTAATCCATAACCTTCAGGGAGCTGCAAGGAAGAGCAACCCTCTCCCTGATGCTCTGCAGGACGCATGCATACAGCCAAAGTGTCATCTTGCCACCCGGGTCCTGGCTCTCCACTGCTTTGGAGCAGCTAGTGGCCCCTAGGTTGCAATGCTCAGCAGGTATTTTGCAGGCAGACTGTATTATTGATGCAGAAGGTTGATTAAATGCCAAGATAGCATCTTAAAAAAAAAATCAAACTTGTTCCTAATTGTGTGCATTTCCTTTTCATGTGATCCCATTTCCACACCTTTGGTCCCAAAGGCAACATGCATCAGCAGCCAAAGGAGAAAGTGGGAGTCTCTGTTCTCAGATGAGGGGCTGAGTGAGTGCTAGAGCTCACTGGAGCATTAAATCACACCTACACACAGTTCAGCTCGCCCTGTGATGTTAACAACTGCTATGCTTGCCAAGGAGAGAGAGCACACCTCAGAGTGAACAGACGGAGATTCCATGTGAGTGGAGAATGCCCAGGACAGTAGCTCATACAGTCTTGAGGAGCTCTAGCTGTCGTGTTGCCCTTGGACTTTCTGGTTTGGGAGATGATGTAGGGGAGGTCAGTGCTGGAAGGATGGTATCTGCTGACTCTTCAGTAGAGCTCCAGCAGCGCTGTGTCCTGCAGGCCAAAATAGCACTGTCTGCATATACCTCCCAGACCTCCCTTCTTGCCCTTGTGCCTGTGTGAGGAGATGTAAAGCTCAACAGCAGCAGAAGCAAAGTCTCGTTTTGCAGTTCCTCCATCAGGTCTGTAAGTAAAGGCAGCCCCAGAAGCAGAGCTCCCAAGTCCCACAGGGTTTTTGCCAAAGTTGCAAAGTCCAGTTTGGATGGGTTGGAAATAAGCTGAAGGGGTGGAATAGGTGGTGGAAGAGATGTTTTAGGGGGTCAGCTCTGGCATGGATTCACATGGTATTTTCTTCTTTTCTGTAAATCCCTCTAAAGCTGTTCTTAGAGCCAGCATTGCTTATGCAGGAGTGTAATAGTAGAAGGTACTGTAGGGTCAGGTCGTCATCCATGATAAAGTGTACAGATCTGGTGAATAGCATGGATTAGGCACGTCCATGGGACTGTTGGCAAGATTTGATTGAAAGAAGGGGAATTTTGTGCTGCTATTTCAGCGATTCAGAATTTGTATGAATTCTGCGTGCCTTTAATACGAAGCTTTTGTTTCTTTTGCATTTAAATTGTCACTCTTTAACCACCATCAGTTTTACTAATGCCATTTCATATTTTAATGTGCCATTTTCCTATTTTTCCTCTTAATTTCCCTTTTTATAAACGGTTCTCTTCAAAACCAAAATATTAAATAAAATTAAATCAAATCTACATCCATCTTTCAAAAAGTCTGCAGAATAGCAAGGGAAAAAGCGTTTCAAAGTCAGAAATGTTTGTTATTCCTGTGTTTTCAGAAGCTAATGTAGCACATAGGACTACGGCAAGGTTGCCACTGCTGTAGTAACTACTTTGTAGATCAGTGCAGTGTTGTTTGGAGACGCCGTTGTTTTTCTCCTCTGCGAGACAGAAACTCACTTTGAAGTGAACAGCAATATGGAGCACAAGGGGAAAGGATCATGAAGCAGGACATGACTGAGGATGGCTTGTAACCTAAATGGAATGGAGAAAATGAGCAACACATGAGGAATGTAAAGAGAGGGGAGAGACATCAAAATCACCTGAGCATCTCTGATGTCTTTAGAAATGGAGAGAGACAGAACAAATATAATACATATGACTCCCTTTAAATCATAAAACCTGGTTTTCACAATTCAGTGGAGGTATGAGGGAGATTTCTGTGGAAGGCTGTTATCCTTGTAAAGTCCCTGAGAGTCACTCAGTGCAAATGAACATTTGGCAAGGGGAAGCGAAAAATACCTTCAGCATTGCTTGGCCTTTTAACTACACAGACAACTTGTTCACACAATGAAAGTGTTCCTCTGTAAAAGGTCACAGTCAATATTTGGCATCTTTGGTGCAATGTCCTCTTTGTGTCTTACATACCCAGTTTTACCTGTCAAAACCAGTTTAACAAATGGCAACTCATCTTGCTGTTGGAAGTGAGGAGAGTCTTTGCTCTCCCCTGCTCCTACCCTTCCATCCCTGCTGCAGGTACCCTGAACACAGGGTTACTTGTTGTGACATTGCACAGACAACTTGAACTGGCACACAGAAATACTTGGATGAGTTCATGTTTTGTATCCAGACTTCTGGTGGCACTAAGTTGGTGAGAGGTTTTCCTGTTTGATTTCCTGCCTTGATGTTGCCCATCAAAAGAAGCTATTCTTGGTGGAGGTGTGTTTAAATATATTTTTCTCCTTTCTGAATCTAATAGACTGAGTGTTATCAGAGTGGTGAGGGGAAGAAGAACCTCTCCTGATGAACTGGTTAGTGATAGGTTTGGTTGGATGCCTTGTTCCAGTAGCTGTTGACAGGATACTGGGCTAGATGGACCCTTGGTTCCACCTCCAGCAGCTCCTCTGATGCATTGTTCTTATCTTCCATACTGATCACATAAAAAGTTGGCTGGGAATTCTCAGGTACTGCTGCTTCTTGGAAAATAATTGAAAAATGGTGCTTTAAAGCAAGTTTTTTAATTGAATAGGACACAAGAATGTGCCTTATGTATTTCAACCGATTTATGGGTGTGAGTCTTCTCTGCCTGCAGTGTAAATTAGAAGCGATTTTACTGCAGTTGTGATGCTATGAGTTAATCGTAAATGAAGAAAGACTCTGTGCCTAAGTGTGTAGCTTTTGTAAGAGAGGCAGGAGGGTGACAGTTCTAACAAAATCGCTTTTAACAACAGTGGATTTTACCACTGCCGCATTTGAAAACCCCAGCTCAGCATCTGGGATCCTATTTTATACAGAAAAAGGTAGTTGCTGGCCTGTCCACTGGCATTGGCAGCAGCATGTGGGTTGCTAAGGCTGATGGAGCCTAGGGCTTTGCTTGATAGGGAATATTTTCCGCATCCCATCTGCATCCCTGTAGAACTTGACCATTAGTCAGGCTACTTCTAAATGATGCATCTCTTTTAGAGATTTCCACTGATAACAAATGAAAGAGCAGGTTTTTTTCCCTTCCCTCATTATGCAGGCAGCTGTGTGACAGCGCTCTGACAAACTGTGTTATCTCAGGCTTCCAGCTGCAAGCTGTTCTCATCAATACTGCTGCGAACTGTTTCCTCCTCACCCCTTCCCCTTTATGCCCGTTTTTATCAGGATTTCATTTTAATGTGAGGACAGCCAAATATAATGCCAGATGTGGGGAGCAGATAGTTTCCTTTGTATAAGAACATAGCAGGGGAGGTCTTCTAAAGGACCAGGCACACGGCGTGCGGAGGGACTGTGCTGGAATCATGATGTGTGATTCCTGTGGATTATTATATTTTTTTTATTAGTAGTGTTATTATTATTCTAAAGTTGCCTTTTCAACCTTTCCTCACTTTTGCCTTGACACCGAACTGGAAAGAGAAATTAACAGCAAAAGAGCTATAATTTAAAAGAAAAGAAAGAGGAAATGTGCATCCCGTGGTCCAAGTTGGAAGGTGCTTGGTCTGCTTTTCTGTTGACTCCTTTCACTGCTCTGCTTCACCAAAGCAAACTGCAAAACAGCTGCAGCAAAATCTTATTTGGCATCTCCTGAAATTGCTATTTCTGAAAAACATGATCTCATTCCCCAAGGCAGAGCACCCCAACCTCAGCTGGGGAGGGTACAAGCAAATCTGTGTATGCTCAGGATACAGAAGGATAGAGTACAGTTCCCTGTAGCGCTGGGTTGGTTTTGCTTGGTTTACAGCACAAACGGAGCTGTATTTTGACAGATAGGCTGAATATTGAAGAATCAGTTCCAGTTTTGCTCAATTGCATGTGAAAAGAGCCAAGCCAAAAAGAAGCTGGCCTTTGCAATTTTTATTCTAATAAAAAAAATCCAGTTTGAGAGGAAGATGCCTCTTTTTCCTCATATTTTAGTCAGCATTGTCAGCATCTTAAATAATAGTTTCTTGCTGAGGCCTCCAGACTTACTCTGTATTTACTACTACCTGCAGGAGTTTCTCTGGTGATGCTGCTGGAGGTGTACGAGGCTTCTCAGGTTAAGCACAAACAGCCTAACATAGCCCATGTGCGTGTTTTAGTTCAGTTTGTTACTTCCCATGGGGTATTCTACAATTAGAAATAACCTCACAAAATGAGTGGCCTGTAGGATCATCTTTGACTTCTTGTGACCCAATAGCTTTTAGAATGATTTTAACTCATTTATGACATTGAGCAACTATTGGCTGCACTTTAACAAATGAAGTTACAGTCCCAGAAGAATTAGTTTCATGCTCTTGAGTGGTGCAGTAATTTATTAGTCTAAGTCTAGTAATTTAGTACTCTATTTTAAGTAGTTGAAGCCAAATTAATAGCATAGTTTTCTTGTAGGAGTAATATCATCTACACCTATATATAGAGAAGCTATCATCTTAATTAGGTTTATATTATTTTAAAATAGACACATAGATGTGCACACGTTTACGTTGGGTTTTGTACTTAACTCGGGCCCTGTTGGCCCAAATCCCTGCTTTGCTGTTGCTGCTTTACCCTCTCTCAGACATGTGCACACAGGCTTTTAACCAAGACAAAGAAAATTCAGTTGTGTCTAACAAGGAGAGTGGAATAAGATGTAAGTTTATTGACTAAGGGGGGAAAATCACATTAACCCCATAAGATACACAAGGTACACACTTGGAAGACCTTCTTTAAAGCTGTTGTGGAAAAATATCTGTTCTTGTCAAAAGCTGTCCTGCATTGCTAGTGAAAAGGTATTAGGTGCAGGTGTCAAACATGCCTAATGAGGCATGAGGAGTCGACAGCAAAATAACAGAGATTATAGGTACAGAGGATTGTGAATGAAGTGTGAATAGCAGCCTGGATGTATGACTGACACAGAAAAGAGGAGAAGACAGGCAAGAAGAAAGAAGATCCATCACTCACTTAAGGAGAATGGACATTTTGAATCACTTGATTGATATCTTCCCATCCAGGAACCCTACAACTTTTTAGATCTACATTTAAAAATAACCTAAATTGTTCCTCGAAGAAATCATGAGTTTATTATAGGTCTTCAGGGTATTTTGCCTAACTCTGAGAGCAGAGGAGAAACATAATAAATGGCTTTATGTGTGTGTACCAGCACACAGGACTCGGGCACACCAGTCTGCTGCGTCAAATTAACAGCCTGTTGATGAAGTTAAAAAGATTCAAGTAGCAGTATTTAAACTCAAACTCTTCCTCATTCCATTCATCATCAGAAGTAATTTATAGTGAAATTGCATGTAACAGCATCTCTGTTTCATCTGGAGGCAAATAGGAAGGCTGATTTTTAAGGAATCATTCCAGGGAAAGTCAATGTTCCTGATTTTTTTTATTGCCCAGCTCTCCTCTCCATCTGTTGCTTTCTTCTGTTGGATGGAGTCAAAAAGTCTCTTTATATCTCAACCATAAATCTGAAATGCTTAAGATATGAGTAATTTCATAGATGAAATTCCAAATGTTATTGGTGTTATGAAAATGTCTGGACAGTTAATGTCAGAGTTAAAGCCTTATCCCTGATATATTTCCATCTGAACATAAAACTCCATGATAATAAGCTGTTGTGCCTTTCTTTGGTCTCCATCTGAATGAAACAGCAGGGTAGTGTTTAAAGTTTGTATCAGTGAGACAGAACACCTTCCCTCTTGGCTAAGAAAAATAATTATCCTGCTCAGATAATTCATGCTATTGGCACATTCAGATGCAGCCCGGGGGCTCGGTCCTGCTTCCTTTGAACTCAGTGGGAGTTTGGGGATTGACTTGAATGGAGGAGGTCCTCAGTCTCTGGGTGTATGTTGTACCAGCCAGGTCTTTTTTTGGTCTGTATACCATTGCTCTATCTGTGGCCAAATGCAGAGCCTTGGTTCCAAGGCCTGACGTGTTTGCTTTGCTGGGTAAGATGAGCAGAATCAAAACCTGAATGGATCAACGTGGCAGAGAAACCCAATTTGTCCTTAACTCCTCAGCACAAAAGGATTGCAGTGACCACGGCTACAAGCAGGGAGCTTCTGCCTGGTTTTGCTAGGAGCACATACATCCCCTTTATGCTGTTACGGCGAGGGCAGTTTGTGCAGCCTTGTGTGGTCCCAGCGTGGTGCCGGCGCTGCTCCCCCCGCTGGGGGGACCGGAGCACATCCTGCTCGGATGCGGCCGGCAGTAATTGCCTCATTGAACGTGGCAGCAGATGGCTTTTTTCTTCCTTCCCCCTCCCTTTTCCCTTCAGGTTTTCAATACATGAATAACAAAAGTTATTTAAAAACAACAACAATAACAAACACCCCCCCCACCCCCCCAACCGCACCTATGGGGAATTGTTTCCCCTCAGGACAGATAAATATATAAATGAAGTAATAGGTAGAGCTGCCTGCATTTTGGGGGTGGGGGAAGTGTTGACTGCTGTTTGCTTATACCCCAGCGGTGTTAACAAGCAGTAGATTGTTAGTGACAATCACACACTCTCTGGCACTTAAAGCAGAAGGCTTGATTTAATCGCAGAGCTGTCATTTATTATTCTGTTGTGCTGTTCCACCGGGGGAAAGGACTGATCAAGCGCCTGCTCCCCAGAGCAGAGGGCTCTTTTTCTTGGTTTTTTTTTTTTTTTTTTGTTATGTCTAAATCCTCAATACAAATTGCAGTATTTCTGGACTCCCAGCGGGACCCATTAGTGCCTGTGGGGCATTAAAGATCATTAATAGTGCTGTCAGATGGGGAGAGAGGGAAGGAGGGAGGGAGAGCCAGAGGAAGCCAGCAAGCCAGGCAGTTGCTTCGCTTTCTCAGAAATCGGAAATTAATACATCTGCTTCATTAATACTGGCCTGCGTTTGATGTTTGGTAGCTGGCAACTTTAATGATGTAGGTTAGCACCAGTCGGGCGCTTGCATGAATTGGATTCTTTCAATTACCTAAAGTTCCTTTTCCCCATCCTCCACCCCCCCTCTTTCTCTGCCCAAAAAGTCAGCCCTTAATTAGCAACTCTAAAAGAAGAGGAAGAAGCAGGAAAAAAGGCTGGGTTTTTTCCTTCCCCTCCCCAAGTGTGACAGCCACAATTTGCAACCTTGCCTGTATCCCATTAACTGTAGCTCTCTTCCAAGCATTTAACTGTATGGTAATGGAGAAGAAATGTTTTAATCACTGTGAACAACATGTTAATCAGTGCTGTGACTGAACACTAGGTATTAATTGGGTTAGGGTAAAGTGCTAATGTTTGCATCCAAGAATGCTGGGATTGAGTGCAAAGAAGACACAGACTCAGTGCTTTTGGGTGCTATTAAACCTATGATGGCTTAGACTGGCAGGGTGACAGGGAGTAAGGAATGGGTTCAGCCCAGCTAGAGGATGGATGGAGCTGCCATGTGTCCCCAGCCTTCATCTCCCTTCCTTTGACCAGCTCCTGTGTCCAGCAAAGCTTATCCAAAACTTCTCTTACTCCTCTCATCTAACAGAATCAGCAGCCCCCTGTCTGTGGATGGGTCCTAGCATCAGGGCTGAGGCCCTTGCATGGTTTACCACTATGCAAGAGCAGTCTTCTCTAGATGTGCTCCACACATTGATCTTACCTCACTTGATCCTGTGCATCACATAACACCCACTGCTTCAGGCATTTCAGTGTGGAGGTCTCTGGGCTATATCCAGCCTGTGCAGCGGTTCTGGGATTGCCTAGTGAGAGTCAGCATCGCTCACCTAGCCCATGGCATCTGTTCCTCTCAGAAAATCTAGCTAAGAACCTCAGCCTGCAGTTGCACCGGGAGAGAGGAGAGCTGGGTTGGCTCCCAGTAGCTGCCAAGGTGCTGCTGCAGCTTTCTGGAGAGCTGCCCAGGAGAAAGGCAGAAGGGGTGACCTGAGGTTTTGTTAGAAGACTGTAGCAGATAACACCTTTGTCCTTCTGTAATGCTGATTCTGGCTGATGTCTGGATTATGCCTCAAGACTGTCGCTCCCCTTCTGTTTCCTCCCCATGCTTAGAAGATACAGGGAAGAAATTCTTTACTGTGAGAGTGGTGAGATTGACCTGAGAAGCTGTGGCTGCCCCATCCCTGGCAGTGTTCAAGGCCAGGTTGGACACAGGGGCTTGGAGCAGCCTGCTCTAGCGGAAGGTGTCCCTGCCCGTGACAGGGGTTGGAGCTGAATGAGCGTAGGGTCCCTTCCGACCCAAACCAGTCTCTGATTCTATGATACCAGGTGGTAACCACACTTATCCTGACCTGAGAAGCTGTTATATCCAAGGGATTTCTGTTGCAAAGCAAGAAGTGCTCTTGCACCTGCAAACCATCAGGGTGGTCAGCAGCAGGCTGAAGGTGGGTCTGATGGGACCATAGCAGTAGAGAATCAGCAATAAATATAGGAATGAATTTCAAAGGCAAGATGGACTGTCTCTGGAGTGGGGTTTGGTTTGGTTTCTTCCCCTCAGTGTAGTTTTGAAGTGCAGATGCAGTGGCTCAAGATGAAAAATCAGTTGTTTTCCATGAAGAATCCACCACTTGTGGAAGTCACTCTGTAAAATGGTCCAGCAGTAGCCATTTATACCAGTGACTGATTGATGCTGCTTGGGAAAGACACCGCTCTTGTTACTCAGTTAGCCATGAGCCATTTGCAACAGGGATACTGGGGTTACAACACATATAAAAAGAGGACAGATTGCTTTGGTTTTGGCACTTGCCTTCTCTTCAGGGCTTAAACTAGACTAGATGAGATTAGACTAAAATCCAGAAAAGAATTTGTATTTTCCTCATGTCTGCAGCATCTTTCCATGTTGCAGCTGGTCTTTAAGATCAAACCCCAACCGAACAGAATGAAGAGACCTGGAGCCAGTTTCTGGCAGAGATCATCATTAGCCAACTGCACTAGTCTAAGTTAAAAACCTTTTCATTTTGTTCAAGCGTGTTGCATCTTTGAAGACCCTTGAGGAAAAAGTGCCATTGAATGGGAGGCACTGGACTGAGAGTCGTAGCCTTGCTTGGACTCCCAGCTCTGCCCCAGCATTTGTGTGATGCAGATAAACCAAGGCTGGGCTCCCAGAGTTATTTAGGTGCTAACTCCCATAGAAATTGAGCTAAAGGGCAAAACTCCCACAAGGATGAGGCTCTCTTTTTACTGAACTGATGATGCTTCTCTCTTGTCTCGGCCTTTTAAACTCCGAGGGTGTGCCTGTGTGACACGTGATGTCCTGCTGAGAAGCAGGGTATAACAGTGGTGGCATGCTGCTCAGCATGCATGGCTCCTGTCTTTGAACAGCAGCATGTGGCAGTGTGCTGATGCTCCCTTTAGTCTTTAGCCTGTCTCACAGGGAGGGCTGTAGCTCTGCTGTCTCACTCTGCTGAACTGGGGCAGAAGCAATGCTTCTGGTCTCTTCCATGGGGAGAGACCTGCCCCTTGGTTGAAACTGGTGTAACTGAAAGCAGACCCATTTAACTCCACGTGTTGCCCAGTTTAAAACTCATTGTCATCTCCTCAACATGCTCAGTGTTGCCGTGTGATGCTAAAACTGCTGTGAAGGCTCGTGTTGTCTCTTCACGTCTCTGCTCTGCATGTTTTAGCAGGAGTTTTCTGTTGCATTTTTTCTTGTATCATCATATGGTGTCAACAACCTCCTTTCTCTGGTGACTTCATGAGAAAAATCACAAAATCACCCTGCGTACTGCGTTGCCAAAATGCAAGGTTTGTCAGATGTAAGTTAGTCCGGTGCTGATACTCTTCTTTTTATCAGGTCAAGAAGAACTAAGACAGTGGTTCCATGGAAGGTAAATCTTGGTTGAGACACTTCATTCTGGATTCTAAAAATTTATGGTCATATGACACAAAGTACTAATGTAGTAGAAGCCCTGTTGACCTGAATGTAGTCGAAAAGGATAACTTTGTCCTGGAGGACTGTGTGCTGGAGCAAGTATTGTCATTCTGATTTTGCCATGCATCAGGCATCACCTTTCCCCCCAGCCAGGACAGGAACATAAGTATTTCTTACCAGTTAGTTCCTCCCCAGTTCAACGAAAACATGCATTGCCAGAAGGTAGGGCAGAGTGGTAATCCTAATCCTATAGTAATGAATATGAAACTATGGCCTGGTACTTCCAGCATTTAAAAACATCCTTCATGGTATGATAACCAGTATGCTTCTTTTTTTCATAGATACTAAATTACTTCACTAAAGCATGTTGGTAACTCTCATCCTAATGTTACAAAGTAGACGAACTGAGGTACGCTGTAACTTCCCCGGTGTCCTACAATAAACAGGGCTGAAGACAGGTTTGAAACCTACAAAGCCATTCTGTGCCCTGCCAGTGAAGTTATGCTTTCTCCTCTGGTTTAGAGCTGCACAGTCTTCCCCCCTAGACCTGCCATATCACAGACATCCAATTGCAATATGGTGTGTCTGAGTGTCTGAAACAAAGTTGATGGCTTTTCTGGGAATACTTCCTACAGGCAGCAAAAGCTCCACCTGGATGAATGGTGACTAATGGAAACAAAGGGAGAAGTACCTCTACTTGCCTTGAAAAGAATCACCTAAATGAAGAGAAATGCCTTTCCAGGGAGGATAGTGGGGCTGTAACGACCTGTCTTGCTGGGGAGGCTGGTCAACACTCAGTGATGCTTGTTCTGAACTGATTTAGTAGGTTCAGGTGAGACTTTATTGCAGTGTCTGTGCCTTTTCCCTTCCCACTGGTAGGAAAACGTTCATTGCCTTTGCTGTGGACGCAAGCCCAGGCTGGCGCCACTGGTTTCATGTTCATAGCTGTGTGACTTAATATCCACCGCATAACTGAACTACCAAGTAGGTTAAGATCCTTGTGAGGCTTTTATTATAGGCAGTGTTGCTCCACCATAGCCTGTAATTGGATTTTTTTTTTATTGATTATGTAGTTAACTTTCCTTTTCACAGCAATAAATCTCAGACAGCGTTTAACTTTATAAAGTGAGAAGGAGAGGAAAGGATCAGATGAGGATTGACCCTTCCTGCATTTCCCTGCCCACCTCCCTGGGTTTTTCCCTTCCATTTTTTTCCTGGCTTTACCCTGTCTTTCCTCATGGCTCCTGTCAGGTGAACTAGTGGTGAGGCTGTGGCATCTCTGGCAGTGGAGCGTGGCAGGAATCTCTCAGGCCTGCTTGACAATGCAAGGCCCATTCAGCCAGGTTTCAGAATTTGGCTTTCACCGGTGCCAGCAATTATGAAAGAGCCATACTCAGCTTTAAGCACTCAAGTGCTGATGGACAAAGTGCTGGTTTAACAGATCTGCCTAATGGGGAGCAGGTGAATAAATACACTGTTAGAGAGTCCTTCACCATAACAGCCTTATTATCACGTATTATGTAGAGTTTGAATTCCCTGAGGGTTTTTTCTTTCTTTCAGCTGATGATCTCGATTGTATGGTACATATGTGATTCCCAAGATTTCAACTGATAGAAAAATCAGAGTGCATGAAAACATGCAGGACTGTTCTTTAGTCTTTCCGGGTCATCTGAGGTTACCAACAGACAGATTCTGTGTGGTCTGAAGCACTAGTCATTCTTACCGACTTCAACAAGTACTAGTGAAATTCAGGCTTTCACTGCTGGTTGTGAGGTTGAGGGGATGTGTGTCTTTCTTTGCAAGAGGTACAGATAACTTCTTTCTTTATTTTTCTAATTGAGTAAAAGGAAAGCCTGTGTGCAATCACAGAACAGATTATATTCCCTTTACCAGTGATGCCCAGACAGGAGGAAGCTGTGTTTAGCAGAACAAAGGGGTATATAGATCACTGGGAGTAAAAAGGTCAATTGTCTCTATCCCTAATGCTGTATTTGTAATACATTTAGTTGTTAATAGCCCTCCCTTGTTGGCCTAATTAGGAGGTAAAGGATAGTTTATGGATGGTGCTGATAGCACAGGTAATGAGGGTCCATTCCACTGATGAGGTTTTGAATCCTGGTCTGATCTGGAAATGAATCACTTGAAAGGGAAGCTGGAAATGGTGGGATCATTTGGTGCCCTTAAAATTTTCATTAGAAACCTCTAATGAACCAGGCAGTGCTCTTCGGAGTCATGGCCTTATTTTACAGCTGGGGAGGGTATCCTTCTGTATTCTTTGGCAACACTTTAATATCAGTCACACCAACATAGTCTTGGGAGCTTGAAATGAATTGCGTAGTCTCTGTTTTCAGTCTCCAACTTGAAACACATAGGCTTCATTTTCAGAGGGAGTGGATGCTTCTAGCCCTAGTGAAAAAGGAAATTAGAGTTGTAGGTCATGAACACCAGCTGTGCAAACTCAGTTCAGGGTGTTGCAAGCGATCTGACACTGTTCACTGAAG
>NW_026901225.1:135000-162500 GCF_033783945.1 Neopsephotus bourkii | reverse complement strand
CATGAGAAAGGGTGCTGCTGTTCCCACTCACTATAAGCAAACAGTGCACCAACCATGGCATGTTAGAGCAGGAGATGGGGGGACTGGAAAGACAACTGGCCTTTTCAGTTGCCTTTTGGTTGCTTTTGCAGCCCAAGTGGGCTGCTTCATGCTTGGGTTGAAGCTTAACCAGGTTAGATATAAGGAAAACGTTCTTTACTGTGAGAGTGCTGAGGCGCTGGCACAGGCTGCCCAGAGGAGCTGTGGCTGCCCCATCCCTGGCAGTGTTCAAGGCCAGGTTGGACACAGGGGCTTGGAGCAACCTGGTTTAATGGAAGGGGGTTGGAACTGTATATGCTTTAAGGTCACTTCCTATTCAAACCATTCTATGTTTCTGTGATTCCATGCTGGTTGTCTCATTTCCTGGTTCTGTTGCTCTCTCCCCCATGGCCAAGCGACAGTTAGGGATGTCTGTGTCAGTTCTGCATCATTCCCAGGTGTACTTTGAGTGGGAATGTTTTGGTTAGGACTGCAGTAGTTTAGAATTCGTTGAGGGTTGTGAGTGCATGTCATGAAGTGGGCCCAAGCCTTGCAGACCTTGTGTCATCTTCTCTTGGTTCTCCTCAGAAACAGTTTGGGTAGAATCTGAGCAAGTATTCTAGGAAAGGGGGGCACAGACCTGCATTCCTCTGGAGCAGAACCTCCCAAAGATATCTCTTTTGCCTCCTCCTTTACTGTTTTTGTCATTCTGGTCTGCCTGGCGGTGATATTTTACGTCTGGCATTACTTTCATAACAAAAATAAAAATGGGGAAAATATTCCTTGGTAGCAGTGTATATATCTGATACAATCTCCTTTTACTGAGTGTAAGGCCATTGGAGGAGCGGGTTATCTCCGGGCTGCAAACAACCATTCTGTTAGTCTGTTTGAAGTTATCTAGAAAGTCTGTTTGAAATATAGCCTCCTTCTCCCCTCCCTCTCAACCTTCCTTCCCCTTAAATACATTTTCAGGCCCAGATCAAAATGAGACTGTACTGCAATATAAAAACATTGCTTAAAAGCTTTTATTTTTAGCCCATTCTGGTAAATAGGGCTGGTCCAGCTTGATTCTAACCTTTATGCAAATTTAAGTCTAATTCAGCACAATATTTATAAGATTCAGAGTTAATTAAATCCCAGTGGAGATCAGACCCTGTATGACCTCATTACAGTTATACACAACCGCCTAATTTCCCAGAACAACCGCTGAGTGGAGGGTGCACTCATTTAGGGGCTGTATGGACATATGTACTGTCTAGATGTCTGTCTGTTACAGCTGAAATGGCAGGATTACTGCTCCTCACTTTAACAACGCCTATTGAAAATCACATTAGCTTTTGTTAATAGACTCTTTTTTTTCTTCCACTGGATCTTTAGTCGATAGAAATAAAATTAAAGAGACATTAATTACCAAGCCTCGAGTTCCTGAGCTGGAAGGCATTTTTGAAATGCAAAGTATTACTACTGCTATTAATTTTATTAGATCAGCCTCGGTTTTTTTGCCCCTACAGCATGAAGATTTTAGGTGGATTTCACCTGTGTGCAAAGGGGCTAGCTCGAGGCCTTGTGCATTGCTGAGGTCTAATCTGGGAGGCTTCAGAAGCTGAAAATTCAATCAGTCTTTGTGTCCTTTCATACACGTGGCCTGGGATGTACAAAGGCACATATGTGCATCCAAACATGGGGGGAGATTTCCAGTCTGAATACTTCTGATCTTGTATGTTCAGTGGTCTAAGGTTTTACCCATCATTGCCATGGACACATTAAGGGTAGGAGTGGATATTTCTCAAGAGAACATTCATAGGGAAAAACTCCATTCAAGAGAGGAGGAAGGATAAACCTGTGTTTGCATATACTGTAGTGCAGAGTTCACTGGGACAAATGTGATCTGATTGTAAATAGATTTCATTGACTTTTCATTAATTTCGTGTGGGACAAAACTTCACTACTTCTTTTCCTATGAAAATGAAACACTATTATCTAATAAAACTATGGAATTACAGTGTTTGGAATTCTGTCATGTACATGAAAAAGGAATTGTTTATGGGGTGGTTTTCTGGTGTGGTGTTTGTTTGCAGAAAAGCCCAGCAGGAGTGATGAGAAGTAACTCAACTACAAGTGACCATTCCTCAATCTCAAACCCCCTTTACTTTCATAATCAGATTCAGACCTGAATCTTTCGGCTCAACACATACAAAAAAAACTTGGGTTTTCGCTTGTTTGGTTGGTTTCGTTTTCCTTTTGGTTTTTTTTGCTTTCTTTTCCTCTTGAAAGGGATGAAAAGGTAGGAACACAAGGTTCTGGTCTGTCAACATGGGTTTGCTCTTCCAGCGCGTAAATGCTTCCACCAGTTTATCCACAACACATGCATATACATTCCCACTTGCAATCCCACTTGCCATGAGAAGTCAGCAGCCGGCAGTGTTTGAATGTGATCTATTATGCATTTGATCAATAGCTGCAAGGGCACATGTGGAAAGTTCTCACAGAGTTTACAAAACAAAACATATACTTGTATTTGCTGAACAGTAACATCATTCTTTGATGTAACATTAGAGGCAAGCAACTGAAATTGCCATAGTATCCATCTACATCAGGGAATAGGCAGCATTCATAGTCATTTCTTCATTATTACTGGATATGAGTGTGCTTAAGTCAGATGAAAGTTTAAATAAAATGAACATGTGTTTGATGATGGGGAATGACAAAGGCAAAGATAGAGCAGATAGAGTGACAGGGACTTTATGGAGCAGTGAGTGACGGGACCTCTGATCTCTGTGCCCACAACTTTGTGTGATGGACGAGGCAGCTGCAATCTGTTCTGTTTAATGGCAGCTAAGCACAGCCCTCGGGCTATTTGTAAGCTGCCAGGGAGCTTTGCATTGCACAAAGTTTGGGCACCTTGCTGAATTTCATGGCTGTAGGATTTGACAGTTTTTAAAGGGTAGAAAAGAGTGGGAAGTTTCTAAAATAGCTTTCTGCCAAATTAAGAACAGTATCCATATGCAGGTCAAAACTGCTCAGTGAATGGGGATTTCAAACTGTGGCATCTTTTTGTTCCATTCCTCCAGGAACAAACTAAAAAGTGACTCTGTGCCTGGGATGCAGAATGCCAGGAAAAGAACCAGTGGGTGAAGAATATCATCAACACCAATAGACACATGCAACAACAAAAGCAAAAAGCCCAACAGGCCAGAGGGAACAAAGTATATCTTTAACACAGAAACACCCTTTAAGAGCTTTCTGAGGGCCCGTGGGGATTTTGTGGTGGTTGGGATTTTTTAGGGGGTTTTGCTTTACAATGCCTTCAAAGTTGCTCTAGTTCATTAATTTTTAACAATTTATCAGTGTGGGAAGATAAATCCCCTGCAGTCCCTTTTAATATATTTTCTTCTTCTTTTCAAGTAAATGATTGATGAGCATCAATATAATTGTTCAATACAGAGTGGTTGCTAATGTAGGGACCCTGTTGCCAGAGGGTTCCTACCATAGTTTATAACCCTGCACAGATTGTCTGGTTAAGATCTTAAGTAGCCAAAGCTGTAAAAGTTTATGTGTATGTGTGGGTGGGGGAATAGAGAGAGCTTAGGAGTAAGCAAGGCACATTTCCATTAATCATGTTGCTTTCCTTTTTGGCTGCTGGATTGGGCAATACATCCTTAGCTACGCAGGTTGGGTGGGGAAGAGTTTATGTTCATATTTGCGTCTGGAAAACAGGGCCCAAAACTTGGGTTGTTACGTAGAAGGAGTCTCATCAAGGAGAAGATGTGGTCTGCTGGTGGAGGCACCAAGCAGGGGTTTGGCTGAGCTGGGTTCTGGTTTCATCCCTGTGATGGATTTGCTGAGCTCACAGCAGTGCAGTTTGGACACCAGCACGAATTACTGAGCTTCAGTGTGACAGGGCAAGTTGTTGCTGCATCACATTGACTGTGTGCTTGTGCCACAGGGGCTGGGGCTCATGGCCACTCAGGCAGTCTGCCAGTGGTCTTCACACCGTTAAGACTCCTTTCACTTTGGATGTTGGCATCAGTACTGAACTAGCTTAGTTCCTTGGATCTCCCGGGACAAGCAATAGCCCCTTTTTGGTAGGTGCTGAACAGTCACAAAGCATAGTCCCTGCTGTGATCTCACTCACCATTTCAGGAGACAGGAAATAGATGGATGCAGAGACAAAGCCTTTTCAGGTTCATTTAGTATCTTGGATCTTAAAGGAACATGAACCATATTGCTACATGGGTGTGTGCGAGGTCATAGCATCACTGCAGAAGAGCATGAGGACCAGGGGTGCAAGTCCCACGCACACATTACGAGAGTTGTCACATCTCTGTAAGGGTAGACTGTACAGCTGATGTGACATTACATTAAACTCTAATAATCTGATGTCTTTACTAGTCTTTGAAAGCAAAACTTACATAAAAAAGGCAAGGGCATCTTCCTAGTCAGTTAATGCTATGGAGCTGCTGTAGGGATTCTTAACACTTCAGATTTGCAACATGTGAGTTGAAGGAAAAATGAAGTAAATACAAATATTATCTGGTGTTACTTTATGTTTGGAAACTTCCAGTACTTACATTTCTAACTTGTTTTTAAGGACAGATCTGCAATAAGTTTTAAAAATAGATAATGAAAAAACTGAAGCTCCCCAACAGAATAGGAGTGAGTCTAGCATATGAAATGCTGCATCAAATTCTCCCAATAACCTGTGTTTTTAGTAAATAGAGAAAGTTTCTGTGGTAGTAAGGTAACTCCTGTAACAGCTATGTATTTTGTCTACAAATGAACAATTATTCTCCCCACTGATACAACTCCTGGGATACAGAATGCTGCCTGGTACCTCTCTGTTGCAGCACTTTAAATACTCAGATCCGTATATTGATTGATTTCCTCCACATTTCATTAATCTTTCAGTTTTTCAGTATTTTCATTCAACTCCTCTGAATGGGGTACAAAAACCCCATTCTACTGTCACTTGTCTGAGGTCCTCAGGAGGAGCTGTGACCTTCTGGTTTGTGATCTGTACCGAGCCCTCCAAACCAGGTTATCTGATGCTGAACAGAGGTGGGAAGTGATCTCAGGGGAGGTAAGGGGCAGAGGCAGAAACAACTTCATACATGGGGAAGGAAGCATTAAGCAAATCCATTTGTGGGTACATATTCAAACAGATGAGGCAATTAAAGGAGTTAAAACGACAACAAAGGAGAAGCAGCTTCTTCTAACATTTGGTCAGTGTGAACCTCAGGTTCCTCTGTGGGAGTTACTTAGATTTGCACCAGTGGAAGAGGCAGCAGAAGTGCCTCTCCACAGCCCAGTGCCCCACGTCTCCTTCTACCATAAATTAACCTGCTTTCCCAGTGACTTCACTGCACTAATCCCTAGAGCAGCTGCTGAGATGACAGAACTACACGTTGGAGTCTGCTGCTGGTTCCCTGGACCTGGCTCTGGACAGAGTTTTAGGAATGATTAATTCCTTGATTCTCACGTAGAGCTTTGCATGGACAGAGTCTGGTTTGCTCCCATGGAGGCATTGCAGGGTGGGGATGGAGCATATTGCCTGGTGGGGAAAGGCAAGGTCTCTTTGCTGCTTGGGGATTCATTTTTGAGAGGTCTAAATTACAAAACCATTTTGTTGAGATGATGATCATTGGAGGAAATACAGTACTGGAAGCAACAACACACACAGTGGTCAGAAACATTCAGTGTGTTGGGCCTAACTGGACAAAACCCCTCCCAAACAATGCACCAGCCATTAAGTAAAACTATTCACTTAGCCCAGAGCAGCAGAATGATGTGGAAAAGTAAGTCTTGCAAAGGCAAAGAGTTGGCTTAGTTTAACCATCCTAATGTGTGTTACATGGCCTCAACCGATCTCTTGATGGTGCCCTAACCAGGGCGAGCCGTGATGCATCTGTGTCCACTTGGGACAGATGATGGGACCTGATGGGAGCCCTAGGGTTTCCAGCTGCATCCATAGCTTGGCACAGCATGGCTTTGCATGGCATGGTACAGCATGGCATGGTGTGCCAGTGACACAGTACAGTACGCTCACGGGGACTGTCACAGTTAGCCTCCTTCCAGCCTGATGGGGTGTTCGTGATGTACAGAACCCAAACATGTATCAGTGCAGGCAAATGTTACAGGTTTATGAGGAGAGTGATTAAAAATGTATCAAAGAGGCTTGTAAAGCTTATGGTTCAAGTTAACTGCATGAAGTAAACAGCCTTTAAGTGTCTCCTGGGACTATGACAGATAGTCTGTGGGTGTTACTGCAACATGGTACTAGTGATTGTTCTGGCCATCCCAAACTAATCACCATCTGTGTGTATGAGCCTCTTGGGAGCTCCTGGTTGTTGGACAATCATGGTTGTTAGCATTTTTAATCAGTTTCTGTGCAGCACAGATAGAAACCGTATGCTCCAGCCTTTATTTTCCCTACTCATGGAGAATTACTTATTGCAGCACTAAAAAGGGGATGTGGGAGTTCCTGCTAATTTTAGAGGGGCACATTCACCCCGTGTGCCCAGTCACCGTGACGTTTCCTTCTATATTCCCTGCTCTGGAGCACTGTGTTAAGGATTACACTCTTGTTTTGCTGCTGGCAAGGTGGATTGACATGTGAGTCCTTTGCTCTGCTGGCAAACCCCCCTCCTCATGGCCATGCTTCCTGTGTGACTCAAAGGCACTGACACAAAAGCAAAACATTCGGCATCACAGTTGGGGAGATGGAGTTGGGGGGGGGGTTATTGTCCTTCTTGGTAGTGAGAAATAGCTGCTGAAGTAGGGAGAACCAGAGCAGATCATTGCCTGAAGCAGGAGACTGTGTGCAGTTGAAGTTATAGGCCCTGGGAGAGTTCCCAGCTGTACTCGCCTGGCTGTTGATGCAAGAGACACTGCAGGCGAAGATGGCTCCGGGAAGTGGAGGGGCAAATCGGAGAGGGAAAAGGATGGCTCAGATCCAGGCTCGGAGGAGCAGAGCTGATGCTATAAAGAAAAGGCTCTTCTCTCATTCTGTGCTGAAGTGCAGCTCATCTCTACAATTAATCCTTTAAGAATTCAAATCCGGGGGCCTGGATCCGCGCTCGGCAGCCGTTTGACATCTGTGCGGAGTGGCTGGAGCAGCGCTGCTGGGCTCGCTCTGCTGGAGCCAGCTCTTCATATGCACTGCTGCAGGCAGCCCGGCCCAGAAAGTGCTGAACTGTCAAACCTGGCATCAGGTCTAGTGCCCCCTTGTCCCCACCTCCCTTCCCCAGCCCCACATTTAGCTATTAAGTACCAGACAAAGGGCTGTGAATGTGCGGAAGAGATGGCAGTTATTGTACACCAGAGGTAAAGAGGGGAGAGGAATAGTGAGCAGGCTGGACTCCTATTGCAAACAAGCTGGAGCTCTTGCATTAAATGAAACACCCTTTTTGTTTTCATTATCAGTGTTGCCATCAGTTTCCTTGAGCTCTGCTCTCCTTTTCTTTTCTCTTTCAGAGGACTTGTATCAGGCTCCTTATTAATTTTCCTTCAGCTGCAAGGCTGTGAAACCAAGGGGGGGGTTGTGCTGCTGGTGGGGTTATTATTAGTTGTTGCTTCTGTGTCTGTGCATTTGTATGAACAGGAGCAGGTTCTGAAGAAGGAATTTGAATGAATAGAGCGATTTCCCAGTGCACAGACAGGAAGCCTGCTTGAGTGGAGGGGGAGCTGTTCTCTGCATCACTTGGGTGATGGATCTGATATATTTAGTCATGTTGATGTGACCAAACAGTTCATTCTCTCCATCTATGAATTGTGTGAAGTCTGGCATAAAAGAGTTTGTGGTCAGCACCATGCCTGCAGCATTGAAAGGAGGTCTGTGGGTTCCCACCCTTCTTTCTGGTACTTGAAAGAGTTGTCTCACTTGAAGGTGTATTCTAGTGCTTGTAGACCCAATTGGCAAGTAATTTCTGTTTATCTGTTGTCAAAAGGGACAGTTGTATGTGATTAGGTGTATATTGATTATCCGATTTAAAGCATAAATGTCTCCATGTAAGCTGTGCTGTGCCCCAGTCTCTTTCAGAGCACTGGGATGCTCAGCATCATGCAGTAGAGTGGGTTTTACACCAGTTTGGTTGTGATTTGCTATTGCTGCCCTTCAGCCTGGCTACCCAAGGTGATAGGATTTGTAGAATACTATAGAGTCCACTTAGGGTCTGAGAACTGCTGTCAGTCAGGTAGTATCACTGAACTCAAACTGCAGGCACTTTTACATGAGCCTGACCTATGGATTCCTTCTGGAAGTGGGCAGAATATTGAGAATTCAGAGAGTTAATGCCCCAAGTGGGTTATAAGATCCATAATCACCAGCACCATGTCTCTTAAATGCATGGTTCTTTATCTGTCAGCCTTGAATGCCATCGTGGGCTGGTGTGAAGTGAAAAAAACCCCTCTGCTTCATATTAACCACCATTGTACAGCGCTCATGACATTATCACTGTGTCTGCACTTGAGAACACTTTGCTGATTGTAGCAAAACATGCTTCTGGCTCCTGGTAACCCCAGTGTGTTTCCACAGGCTCAGGAAGCAGGAGGAGGTCACTCTAGGTGGAATCCGGGCAAACAG
Source organism: Neopsephotus bourkii (assembly GCF_033783945.1). Classification (NCBI taxonomy): domain Eukaryota; kingdom Metazoa; phylum Chordata; class Aves; order Psittaciformes; family Psittacidae; genus Neopsephotus; species Neopsephotus bourkii. The sequence goes on along the minus strand of NW_026901225.1, from coordinate 153,901 downwards.
GCTTCCAGAAACCATCAGGGCCCAAGCTGGGTGATGTTACTGTGCAAAGCATGGCCCATCTTACAAAATTCAAACTGGCTTTTTAGTGAAGTGGCTAAACCTGGAAAATCTGTTTCTTTTGGTCTTTCCTTCCAGTCTGAGAAGGTTTTGCCTCCAACCAGAAAGTCAGACTGTGAAGAACAGACCTTGGTGGTGAAGTGCCAGTGCTAAAGATGCAAATGGCTCTTTGGCAGGACTTGGTGAATCAATACACACTGCTGCTTTGCATTCATGTAAGAGCTAGACTGTCACAGAGGAGCTTCTCTTGTGTGGGCCACTTTAAAAGTTTAGACAGTTAGATTTGTCCTTATGAGTGAATTAAACAGCACCAAAGGCATTCCCAGGCACCTGAATAAGGTTGTACAAGGCATTACAGTAGTCTTCCTGCTTTGTCCCATATGGCCCTTGCATGGCCCAGGAGGCAGCAGGACCCAGAGATGGTTCTTAGCCCCTCCATGCCAGCTCCCCCCTGCATGGGAGCTTCTTAGACACATTTAAGTGACTTGCGTAGAAACAAGTGTCTGCTTCTGCCTCACATCTCCTGTGCCTCTTCTGCTCAGAGGCTGGGCAGATCTTTCTCTGCAGAGGACTTTCTGTGGAGATCTGAGTGGGTCCCTTGGCCTCTGGAATTAACTGTGTTTCACTTGGCAGGACATGACCCATCAGCTTATGGCCTTGAGGGTGAATTCCACTCTGCGAGGCCAGGCGACGTGCAGCACGTGGTGAAACAAGAAAACAGCCTGTCCTGAGTGGTGTGTGCAGAACCAGTTAACCTAAGGCATAATTTGTTAACAGCTATTTTTACCTCTTTACTCGTTTTCCGAGGATTATGTTTTCAGAATAGCAGGTCTGATCCTCCTGTCAATATTCAGGCAGAATCAAGTCTTTTGTCTGAATTAAGACCCACAAATTACATCAAAATGCAACCAGCTGTATCCATGTTGTCTATAGAATCATAGAATCAGAATGGTTTGGATTGGAAGGGTTGTTAAAGTTCATCCATTGTCCACAGGCAGGGACACCTTCCACGTGACCAGGTTGCTCCAAGCCCCTTTGTCCAACCTGGCCTTGAACACTGCCAGGGATGGGGCAGCCACAGCTTCTCTGGGCACCCTGTGCCAGCGCCTCAGCACCCTCACAGGGAAGAGCTTCTGCCTAAGAGCTCATCTCAGTCTCCCCTCTGGCAGGTTCAAGCCATTCCCCCTTGTCCTGTCCCTGCAGGCCCTTGTCCAAAGCCCCTCTCCACATTTCTTGTAACCCCTTTAGGCACTGGAGCTTCTCTAAGGTCTCCCTGGAGCCTTCTCTTCTCCAGGCTGAACAAGCCCAGCTCTCTTAGCTACACATACAACCCCATGAAAGACTCTAACTGTAGTGCTGGATGTCAGTCCTATATCACTGCAAGAAGGGATTCATTCTATCCCGTACCTCTTCCAGTTAAGCACTGGTGACTGCTGCTGCTGCGACATGTGCTGATAAATAGATGTGCAGGATCGACTGTGACTGTTTTGGCAGCAGCCCTCCTTCAGGTAGCTATTAACTTTATTTTTTAATATGAAATTCAGGCACTAAATCCAAGGCAAAAAGAGCATACATAATGTAGGTTAATTAAAATGCCTGTAAATGAACAGGTGACAGGTGCCAAGCCCCATGACAACCACAACTGGAGGAGTGAAAGCGCAACACACTATTAGGATTCCTGTGTTAATCAGGTAATAGTAACTTGGGTAATTACAAAATCATATGAAATCTTTTTTAAATCCCAAACCTCATTTATAGCCTTTTGGAGATAAAATATAAAATGTAGAGTTTGAATCCAAGAGGACTTTTCTTCTCTGGAGCCCTCGATCTCAGATTTCTTCCATGGCTGACACAATTAAGGGTTGGGTTTTTTCCTCTCCCCTCTCTTCAATTTTATTTTAATTAAGAAATATTAAGTTAAAAGCCACCAAAGAGTTTGAGGTTCTGTCTCTTCGGCAGCTATTTGGTAGTCACTTATGTGTCCCAAGGCCTTTTTCTGTATAACAGGTAGAACCTGTCATGTGCATCTGTCGGCTCTAAGAGGTGGAATTCATTTTCGTGCTGAGAAGCAGCACAGGGCATGTGTGAGATGAACCTGGAATAGGCTGGAGGCTGGTCTGGCTTCCCAGGAGCAAATTACACCGCAGATGACTAAGAAGACTTCTGATTAAAATCTTTTTCGTATGAATATGAGCAGAGGTGGTGATACTATTTCATATCTGATATGCAAACTACGACATGTTGTGCTCCTAAGACAATACACTGTTTTTGCAGCCTTTCCCATACTGAAAAGCCCATGAAAACAGACTGAATCCTCCTGAGGAGATGCTTATAGGCATTTCCTCCCTGCTTCCTGAGTTTTATCATATAACCAGGGTCCTCTTCCTAAGTAGAAAGTTTATCAGAGGTATTAAGTGACTTGCCCAAGGTCGTTAATACAGATCTGTAGGCAAATGAAAAATGAAACCTTCCCAAGTTGTGCTGTAATTACCAAGGCACATGGCTCTCCCTGGATCTGTCAAAGAAGAGGGAAAGAAGCTGATTGTAATTAGGGCTAAGAGCTAGTGTGGCTGCTGAGACCCTGCACTCAGGTTTGCTTTGTGGAGGACCCATGGAGGCTGATTCAGCAGCTAACATATAAGGATTTTTCTTGGGGGTTTTTGTAAAACCCAGATAACAGAAATGAAAAACATTATTTTTTCATCTTTGTCCCTGCAATAGAATTTCTTGCCCCTGGGCTATAGACAGCCAGACAAATAGAAACAGGTTTTCTTTCTTTCTTTCTTTGACTTGGAAGATGAGAACATGTTTTGTACATTCCTAAGTTGCAGCCTACATAAAAGTCTTTATCTGCAGAGAAATCAGTGGTTTGATTCTTGGTAATACCCCACTAACCAGAGAGTGACAAATTTCCTGGCTTTACTCTCCATCCCAGGGAGAAGACGGCATCCAGCTCCCATCAAGAGGAACAAGGGGAGCTTCCCTCCCTCTCGCTTTTCTGATCAACGCTGTTTATACATTAAACAAAGAAAAGGATGGTGCTTTATTTTAGGAAGCTTTTGGACCACAAGTTGCGTTAGGCATTAAAGGTCAGGATGGGAAATCTGCCAAGGTTTCCCCTCCCTGCTGCTACCAGTTGCCACTGCTCCAGTGGAAAAAAAAAGAAAGAAAACTGGACTGGGGGGGGGAAATAACCCCACTATTTGGAATAACAAGGAGAAAACAGAAATCAGGCTTCATCTAGTGCTTGAGATATGCCCTACATAGATGCTGTTGAATTGTAGCCATCCCTGTGCCAGCCTCTCCCAGGCATGGTGGACAGGACTTATTTTGTTGGGTTTCTTTCCCCCTCCCTCCCTCCCTCTGGCTCCTTTGGTGTTTTTCTTCAGGCCCAGCAGGCACCACCATGCATGCTGACAAGCACTGGCACACTTTAAAAAATAAGGGATAAAAAGGGGGGAAAAAAAAAGATAAAGAAGGAAAAAAAATTGCTGCCACTCTCGCAGAGACGACCATTATGTCTCCAGAGCCCGACGTTTTGTAACATAAAAGCATAATCAAAAGAAATCATGCTTCAACTCAGCCAGGGACAGGGCAGAATAGCCCATTTAGCTTTACGCTGAAAAAAGGAAATAATTGGACCCAAATTCGTTTGAAATAGGAGCAGGAAACAGTTTGTTTGCAATCTCTTTCCTCTGGAAAACAGCAAACCCTACTGAACCCTCTTTGGGAGCTATTTATTTAGGAAACAGGTTCAACATTCTGCAGGCAGCACAGACACACAGAGCAAAAGTTGTAGCAGAGTATAATCTTCCAAGGAAATGTCCGTGTTCATCTGCACTGGACTTCCAACCAGCTCCCACAAAAACAACCTTTCTACATCTTTACTGATGGATTTGACTACTTGTAGCGTGCTGCATCCCATCACAGACCCAATATGATAAACTCATCGGTAGGTGTTACAGGAGTGAGGTAGGAAAACCAGCAAAGTGTTCTTGGCCTTCCCCCTGCTCTTCTCCTCCAAGGAGCTTTTCCTCTGTGAGCGCTCCTACTCTTTTCCCCTCGTTCTCCTTGTAAAACGTCCCCCCCCAAGGCCCCATTTGCCACAGTCCTTATTCTTGGTGGTTTTCCCCTGCGCTGTTGGGTGGCATCCACGCATGTGGGTGAGCGAGGAGATGGCACGTAGCACATGGGCACCACGGAGCCTTCTGTCACTGCCGTGTGTCTTGACGCCCAGTCTTCCCCAGCTGCCAAAAACCCCTCCTACTCACAGCTCTGCTGTGGGAGCTGTGCCCTCCTCACCTCCTTCACTCCCTTCCTGAACAGAAGGAAACATGCGAACCCAGAAAGGAATCTCAAGACGAAACCAAAACAGAAATGCTATTAGCTCTCATCACGTGTTTCTGAGCACTCCTAGGTGGTGGAGGCTGCTCACTGTGGCTTTTACCTCTCCTTTCAACAGTCAAAACACAGTAGGATCTTCAAGTGAATAATTACAATGAATAATTTTTAGCTTGCACGTTGTGTCGGAGCAATTAGGGAGTATTTGATGGCTGTGATGCACCAGTTCAAGCTTCACTGCTGATTTGCAATGGGACAGACCCCGGCATGGTCCTGCTTCTTTTTAGGACAGAGACATATTTCTCACTGGACTTCGGAGCTTACTCATGTTAGGAGGATTTAATCATTAATTCTCAATGTTGACCTCAAATTCGTCCTCCATTTGATGATCCCAGGTGTTCCAGTTCATATGTCAGTGTGGCTTGATGTCTTGTGCTAGTCAGGGTTTTTCATCTGGCGTGTGTGGGTGCTGAGACCTTTGCAGGCATTCAGCATCCCATTCCCAGGAGTCTGTAACAAGGCATGGCATTGCACAGCTTAATGCCCACTTCACATCTTCACTCCTGGGAAACGCAGGGACTTGACTGACTGAAATGCTGCTGAGTCTGTTCACATGCTGGGTGATGTAGGCGTGAGCTCTTCATCCAGGATTGTAGAAGGCATCCATCAGGCCCTGCCATTTCCCAAGAGGTTTTCTTCTCTCCCAAGCCATAACCATGTCCTCCTCCATTGCTGTCTTATCTGTTGGGATAAGATTAACCCGCTTATTTAGGTATTTGCATTCCTCTTAGCTGCCTACTCCTGTGTCCTCACTTCCCCTGATCTTCTGCCTTCTCTACATTCATTTCTCTATATATTTAACCTTTAGATTTTGGAGAAAGGAGAATAATGTGTCTCAGCAGGATAGCATTTGATTTCAGCTCACAAGAGAGGGTCTTAGACTTCTCCACAATATGCATGTGATTTATGAGCTATTTCTCACTTAAGGGTTAAGTATGTTATCTCTTAACCCAAATACCCTATATTAGCAATAGAGCTGATTACCACTGTTTGTATCAGTCATTGGGATCCTTAAATAAAATGGAGAGCAGCTTGTTGGAAATCCTCATTTCATTGAAAAGCATGGTTTAACTTTAATAGGGTTTGCATATATATCGTAAATCAGCTCTGAAAAAGGAGGGCATATTTTTTTCCTTCCATCTGATTGTTTTACACATTTCAACAGTGTGTAAAAACACAGCCTGTCATTGTTAATTTTAACCAAAGGGAATTACTTCTTGAAAGGTTGCAGTTGTGATTAAATGCAAAAGGTGATCAGTAGTGTAAATTTGGAGCTGATTAAATGCCATCAGCTCAGATTCCTTATGCAAAAGAGATACGGGGATTAGGCTGGCTGCTTTTGCCACACAGACAGCGTGAGCTCTTAGCACACTTAATGCAGGAAACTTGTGCACCATTTGGTTTGTGTTTAGCACAAGGGCAAGCCTGGAGCCTGCAGTGCATGGATTTACCTGATCCTCCTTTCCAGTCATACTGAAACCGCCTCACTTGGTCTTTCCTAGTCCTGGGAGACTGGCATGGCAGTACCTAAGTCCAGGCTTTGCTACTTGAGGAAACGTGGGGTCTTCCCAAATTGTAAGGCAGGACTTAACAGTCCTGAGGAGCTTTGAATGGGAGGGAGTGGATTTCTTTCTTCTGTTAATGAGAGCCCTGGTAGTGGCAGTGGACGTTAACAGGAAGGACCATTCCTAATTCCATCCTTGTGTTAGCTACAAAGGTGTTCCCAGCTTTCAGTCTTTTGTATGGATGAGCACTTTCACCTCCATCAAAGGTACAGAAGGGACAGATACAACATGTCAGACTGTAAGAGGGGGACTTGGCTTTTGCAGTCATAAGCAGTTGGGTTTGTGTGCTGCTTTCTGGGTGGTGGTGAGCAAGTCATTGAAACACTTCTTCCCCCACTGCTAGGTCTGACATCTGCTGTCGGTTATTACCACTGTATGTCAAGTTATCACCTACCTCTCTAGGCTGGACGTGGTAGAGTAGGCAGAGATTTAATTGAGTTGAATGTCAGGGAGCAGTTTTTGAAGGATGTTTTTAACATCAGATCCATCAGAGGTTTGAGTTCTACTCTAGACCATAATGCTTGGCTCGTCTTAGTAGACATTACAGTTCTAGAAGGTGGCTCTGTGCTTGTTGCAAGAGGTGTTGATGTTATGGGTAGGGAACTGAGTTGCCTTGGGATTGTTACAGTGCTGGATAGAACTGTATGAGTGTCCTGCAAATCTGACCTTGTGAAAAGCACGTGAAGTTCAGAGTAAGGTGTATCCTGTTCCTGAGGAGCTATGGTGAGAAGGTGGTGAGGGAGCAGCCTAGCAAGTCTGAGTGAAAGTGGCCACAAGAGAAAGCTGCCCTACATTTTTAAGTCTTACAACGTGTGTACATAAAGTATGTCTTGGGCTTACTGCAGCTTATTCATAATATAGATTTTAAATAATACAGTATATTTCCAGTGCTGTGGACCACAGACTTCACATGCAGTCAAACCAACAGAGTGAAGAGGGAATATGGGCAGAGGTCTGGTCACTGAGATTCTCCTGATTCAAATTCTGTGGTTACTTTGGTGGTTTTCTCACAGCATGAGCAGTTAACCACAGCCAACAATTTCACCCTATTTCTTTTTGCTAGGTACATATTGTCAGATACTAGCAAGTTGTTAGGCTTTTATTTCATGCAGAACTGAAGGAGTAGCAGTAGTATAAAGGAAGCTGGTGTACAGCTGATACAGAGAGTAGAACTTACTTTAATTGAAAAGCAATTCCAGTCGAATTTTTTTCCCTTCTTTTAAGGAGGAGGTAGAATTGTTTTCAAGCATTATTAAGCTTTTTTTTTCCCTCCCAGAAGCTAAGAAAGCCATCTGTGAAAACCTGTTTGCATGTTTGTTTTCTACAATAAAATGCAAAATACTTCTTCCTGTTAGCGGATTATGCCATATGTCACTGCCTGTAACAAACCCAGCATGTTTATTAATGAACCCAATCAGAGGCGAGGATTTAGCAAGATTTAAAGGAACTGAATTTTTACTTCAATATTTTAGTGGAGAAAAACTTCTGCTCTGTTGTTAATGTTGTACTTGGAAAACTCCGGCTTTGTTTTTTCTCTGAATTCGCTAAATTGGCAATGGAAAGAGAGCAAGAGGGAGCTCTCTGGGAGAAGGAATGACAGTGCGAGCCCTGCGCGCTGCACGCGTGAGCCCCCAGCTGATGGTGATCAGCAGTTTAGATGTGATTAATATTTAATTTGATTGGGATAGTTTTTTCTGTAGATAAGCTAATTAAGGAACTTGATGGAAAGGACACCCTTGTGCATTAATGCAGCAGCTTTTGGGTTTCTGTAGGGCAGACTAAACCTTCCCGAGTTACAGATGAGATGAATTCAGCTTCTCGACTGTGTACTAAAGAGACCTGAATTCTTTGGATTTGGGTTTTTTGTCCCCAGACTGCCTGAAATTTCGGCTAGGATGATCGCTGCTCTGCTGAGAGCTGTTTCATACGCGATAAGGGTGATTGTGATAGATGCAAAGATAACCAGAGAGCTTCTGTTTGCTCCTTCAGATGTCAATAGACTGTGCAATGTGGTTACATTCCTAGGAGTTTGTGACTTCTCAAATAGACAAGGTTTCTTATCAAAAGGGTTTAAAGCTCGCTTTTGCACATGGGCTTCAGCACACCAATCAATACTTATTTTATCTTTAAACTGTAATACTGCCCTCACTGATTTAGATCTTGTTATTGGAGAGATCAGCTCAGGCACTCGGTCTGATAGTGCTGATGGAAGGGAGATGGAGTGTTTAACCTCAGGCTGGGATTTCTCCTGTTGTTCCTCCCAGGATGCAGCAGCATGCACAGCAGGGGAGTTTGTCCCTTCTTCTGAGTTTAAACTGTATTTATGAAGGGTTTTATATGCATTTCTTGGAGTATTCCAACCCCTTGACAAAACCCCAAATAAGCAATAACAGTCTGTATTCTTACACTTAGGAGGGGTATAATTGCGTTAGCATCTTCACGGTTCATGTCTTAAGGCAGGAAAAGGTGTTCATTAGCTCACTTCATGTATTTACTAATCCAAGCCATGAAACAGATTCCTATGGGTGCTTTGTGAGCACCAGAGGAATGAAATTCTTCCTAACATTCCTCAAACTTTCTTACTTGTATCGAAAGGCTCTGTAATTTAGTGCCTTTCTCAAAGGCATAATTTATCATGGAAGAAAACAGAGCAAAATAAAAGTGACCTTTTTGAAAGGTCAGTTCATGTTTATGCTCCAAAACCAGTCAGGAGAACAGGTTTGGAGCAAGACGAGGCCATCCTGAAATAGCATTCCATTAATTGTTCAATCAGCCTGTGCTTGTTAGAGATTGGGCATATTCTGTAGACAACTCAGGTCAGAGGTAACAAGTGATTCAAAGAAACAGAAAAAAGCCGTGCTGAGCTTTGGAAAACATGCTTCTTACAAGAAGAAATCTGAAACAGAAGCAAACGCCTTCAATCTGGAAAACTTACAACCTGACGAGGTTTCACAGGCAACCTCAGAGCTAGAGATTCCCAGCTTCCCAGCCATCTGCTTTGGATATCCTGACAAATACCTGTCAGCCCAGCCACTGTCTGTATTCTTCTTATTTGACATGCGTCTGTTGGGCAATGGATCTGTGTGTCTTTGGCTGCAGGCCTTCAGTTAGGGCCTTGTATCCCACCCCAAAAACACTATCTCAAGGGAGAGCCCTTGTGACCGTGGTGACCTCCCTCCACCAATCATCAACATGTTCAAACACTGCATGCAGTCTTCATCTGTAGAGGATGATGCTTCTTTTGGGGAGCATGAATCCAGTGCATCTGAGTTTATGGAGACAAACCCGAGCAGTATCATAGAGGCTGTCTATAGTTTTAAACACAAAACGTTGACCTCCTGATTTTAGTAGACAAGCCCTGAAGGAGAATGTCTGTGGATTCCATGAGATCTGAGAGAAAGAATGAATGTGAAGAATTTTATTCATGCATTGTTTCCAGCAGCAGGGAAGCAGCCACTTCTCTGCTCTCTGCTTAAATACCCACCAGCTTATTTTTCCTCCCAAGTGTGCCAGACCTGACCGAGCTCTCCCCTCCTGGCATGCTGGAACTTTGCCTCTAAATGCTCCTGTGGCACCGTCATGATTCCTGTTCCAGGCACCTGAACTTTGTCAACTCTCCAGTTTAGCTTCCCAAATGAAAAATGAGCTGGCAGCCTGAGGTACAGCGAAGGAAGTAGCTAATTCCTAAGGGCTGCTGTTGGAAGTGGGGAACGTGCACAGTCATTTCTCTTGACCATCAGTGCTGAGCCGTGGTGGCATAAAGCAGGAAGCCGTTTGCATCTCGTGCATGGCAAAGCAGTGTTGTTATTCTGGCTGCATAGCTTGGCTTGTTATTGAGCACATGCTTTGCAGATTAGCCTGTTTGTATAGCCAATCGAACATGTGCTCCATTAAAAATTAAAACATCCTGGTTTAAGGATGGAGCAGGAGACATCAGCTGCCACTGTGTAGCAGACATGGAAAGCCCCCAGAGCCCATTACCATAGGTTACAGCAAATGTTAATCAGTGCCAATGCAGTTAAATAATGCAGTTCGTGCAGATGGCAGCTACTACATCTACTCACAGATGTGTCCTCAAGTCCCTAAGGTTGCTGTATCACAGGAGCTGTCGGGAACAGTCAAATCCAAAGCTGACTGTAGGTATCACCTTTGTGTTTATGCCATATATACCAGGCAGAGGAAAGACAGAAAGTGATAGAACTGAGGGTAGAGTTCAGAGGGTAGCATGGGGCAGTACCCCAACTCAAACAAAACAGTAAGGAAATCTATGTGCTTCACAAGTTTCTTTTGCCAGGCATATTTACTTTCTGCATGTACAGATCAGTGTCTTAACATCGTCAAAGGCCTGAATCTGCAGCTCAGCTTTTGAATTGTGGGTACTTGTGATCACTGAGTATCATGGTAGTCACTCAGTGTGTAGGGGAGGGCAGAGGAGCGGTCATAGCCTGCATGCCCCAGTCAAACTTCATTTGTGGTTTTTGTATTGTTCCTCATCTCCACAGAATTAACTCTGCAGTTACAATTATAACCCTATTCCTATCAGTCTCTAGGCCTGACATAGTACAGGTGTTCTCTGCCAGCTTGCCATATTTTCCTGCCTCAGATAAAGTAATTTCTACACCTTTTCAGCTGTTTCAGCTCAGTATGTGTGTTTCAGAAAAAGCGTGTGCAAGTCTATATGACATGCAGGACTTTGCAGCTGAACACTGTTCTATAGGTGTATGTATTGTTTCTGAGATGTGGCATGCTGTTCACTGTGGAGTAAGAGGAAAAAACGTTGCAACAAGAAGCTAAAAACCATATAATTTTCTTTTTTTTTCTCATCTTAGGACATCCTTCAGCATTTAGTTGTGTTTCAGATCTGTGTCTGAAGTTCTTGATCCCAAATCTGTGGATTTCTTATCTCATAACTTCTCCTTTTTTAGAAAAGGTTCTGTGTGTAAGTATTGCGTTCTGGGTGGAATAGCTTGAAAACTAAAGGATTTTCATTTCACTACAGGCACTTTGACTTTTCTCAGCTTTTGTTTAATTCACTGAGGTTGTGGTCATTCAACACCAGTTTTCTAAAATACCTAGATTCAAGGTATGCCCATTTCCCCAGGACTTCACCACTGCTTCGGGTGCAAGTGTCTTGTCTACAGCGCAGAGCATTTAACGCTCTTGGTTACCATGTCTCCGTCTGTGTTTTATGTAGAAGACCAGCTTAAAGCCAACCATCTGCAATGAGCCTGAGTGGAGACATTTGGTTGTTGCAGCCATCTGATTTCTTGAACCTGCCATAAGCCTGTCATATTCACCCTCCTGTGCTGTTCCCTGGTCCCACTGTATGGCACACTGGGACCAGAGCCCATCTTTTACAGAGCTATGGTGGGATTGGAAACTATGCAAGTGCAAGGAGGTTGGTGTAGAGATCTAAGAGCATAATACATTTTGGTTATTTAAATTTATCTCTCAAGGCTATGAAATGGGACTTGGGACTCACGGGGCTCATTTTTCCTCCGTAGTTTCATCTTTTAACCATTACTTGTCAGCTCTGCGGTGTGGGATGAGCGTTCTGCTGTGCCCGGGCTTCTGTCAATTCATAATGGAACGTATCCAAAGTTTATCTGTAGCAATCATTCATACCATCTGGCAATACAAATTAGATGAATTTGAAGGCCGTCTACAAACAGGCATGTTGTTCTAGGGACTGCCATAATTACATCTATCAAATATAGAGAGAAAAAATGTATTTAATGCATTTTTAAATGGTGGATTGAGATCAATATCCCCTCGAGAGTGAGCTGCTTCCAGAGAACAAGGGTAGCAGTGTGGTTACGTAGCGATCCGTGTGCTTGTATCAGCAATGCTCCCAACGAGAACAAGCCATTTTGGGGAATGAGCAGGGGATTATTTTTCTGGCCCTGGCCTCCTTCCCAAGCCTGACAACAGTAGTGCCAATTAGTAATAGACTGGGGGCTGGCCGGAGCTGACAACGAAGCAGTCACAGGATGGATAGAAGTGTTTTAAATGAGCCACTAGATCAAAGCAAAGTGAAGGAGTGGTTTGTATGTGCAGAGGATAGCAGCCTTACTATAATCTGCAATATAGGAAGCATGCTTAATATAGTCTCAGTTTATGGCCCGGACCTGTCCCCATGTGCATGATGCCTGTGTGATAGAGCCACTCTGTTGTTCTTCACAGTGTCTGTATGGACTGGAGCAGAAGTGGGTCCTCCCAGCACTGACAGGGCATTCTCATGGCTCTGACTGCTGCTAATGGACCATTTCTCCATCCCTGGCATTGTTCATGGCCAGGCTGGACATGGCTTGGAGCAGCTTGGTCTAGTGGAAGGTGTCCCTGCCAGTGGCAGGGGGTTGGAACTCACTGAGCTTTAAGATCCCTTCCACGATCATCTATTCCATGATTCTATGGTATGTGATTGGTGTACTGACGCTGATGTGGATGTACAACCTGGTAGCTCTGGTGGCTTTCCTGCACAAGGGTGTTTTGAGCCCCCCAGGTTGGCTCCAGGCACCCATGGGGTTGGGTTGCCTATATGAGGATGGCTTTTATGGCTCTGCTGCCATAACTGCCTTAATGTGGAGAATCCATGCAGGATGTGTTTGTGGTTTCCAGTTCAGATCTCTTCTTTGCCTAAGAAGACTTCCACCCTGAAGAGGGATGTCAGTCTCTTCTCATGAACAGTGACTGTGGATGGCCCCAGCCAACCTGGCCTTGAACACTTCCAAGGATGGGCCAGCCACAACTCCTCACAGGGAAGAACTTCTTCTTTACATCTAATCTAACTCTCCCCTCTTTTACTTTAAAGCCATTTCCCCTTGAGCTTGCTTTGTGCCTCCTTGGCTCACTAAGCTGAATTACCTGAAGTGCTGGTCTCCACACACAACCCATGCTGGTCTCTCTAGGAAGTCCATCTCATTGCCACTGTATCAGATGTAAAATCAAAGACAAGACCTGGAAATGAAAGAAATGGGAAATGTAGCTTATTGCCATCATTATAGATGAGGAATTGCACTGCATATGTGTATTCTCTCAGTAAAGCAGCTGTTCTGCCCTTAGAAGGATATTTATGGACTACTGAAGGTAAACAATCCTGAATTATTTTACATTGCTACTGCATTTGCACTGAGTTTCACTACAACTTGTTCAAGAAAGCTGCTTGCATGTCACTTTTACTGGTATGAGATACTTTTTCCTTGGTATTTCTGCTAAATAACCTCTGCCTAGTTTGCAGATAAACTGGTTTGATCTTAGTAAGTTTGAGTTTCAGCAGAGGAGCGAGTTGTTACGGTATGCAAAAGCATTGGCAATCTAAGAGTCATTAGCTTAACAGCCTCTGTGATACACTTTGAGGTTACCGTTTGATTTTGTGGGTGGTTTTTTCCCTCTCTCAGTATTTATTCCCTGCCAATTTTCAACGCTGTGTAAATGGTTCAGCACCAGGATTTTGACATGTGTGATGAATGTCAGTGTTTTAAAGCTCATAGGGCATTTGCAGAAGCTTATTCATGAGTTATCCCACTCCTCCACTGCTGTTTTGCTACCAGTCTCCCAAGTTTGTGGTTTGACAGCTTTTCTGTTTACCTGGTAGACGAGTCTGTACCACAGTATCACTGTATGGAGAAAACTAATGCTTAGGTGCTTTTTAAAGTTAATTTTACTGCTTCCTCTTTGATGTGAACTGATAGCAGTATTTCTGAAGCAATTCTTTTTAGCTGATGAGAATCTAGAGCAATTGGAGAATTATCTCTGATTTAATACACAGAATAGCTGAAGGAGCATTGCACAAAACTTGAGGCAGGCGTATGTGGTGTGTGAGCACAGAAATCAGTGGAACTGATAAAGAACTGTTGTTGGTGACCAGATGATGCTGTGACAGGTAAGGTGTGATTAACTGCTGCTGTAACCCATCCCCAAGGAGCCTGCTGAGCCTGGCTCTGACCTGAACACCCTCTCTCCACTGAGAAACTGCAGTATCCATGGCAAAGGTATTTTATACAAACCTGGGAACAAAGCAGCTGAACACATTTGACTTCTCTCCCTCTGCAGTGTGCAGGTGTCTGGTCTATTTAGGGCCCTGATCCAGTATCACTGAAGTCAGTTAGAACCTTTATACTGATTTCCATCAGCAGAATCAAGCTTTAAAGCCTTATGAGACATTCTCTGTTGTGTTATTTGTCTAATTTTGGAGGAGGTGGAGTTGCTCCCTGATTCTACATATGAGTGCTAAACGCCTCTTATGTCTCCATTGGTGTCACTCTTTATGCCTTGCCATGTGTTCTACAACCAGTGACAAAAGCACGATTGGAAATGGGCCCCATTAGCCTGTTTGCACTTACCCTCGTCAAATGCATTTTGGAAGGGGTTTTCGCTGATTCTTTTAGTTAGGGAATTAAAGGAAACCAAACTGGTACTGTGAAAAATATCCCCTTCCTTTGATTCAGTTCCAGGAAGATGTCAGTGTACTTGTTAGTGGTTGAAATTCACATCTTAGAACAAAACTGCTGTGTACAACATGGCACCTGGCAGGGATGTGTATTAGTCCTGGGTGAACTCAGTGAAAATCCCTGTTGGAACAGTGTTCACCAACAGAAGAGCTTCACAAGTGATATTTCCATGTGAAGAACACAGGATGCCCTCCTGTGCATGTGTGTATTAAGTACCATTTACAAGCTTTAAGATGCAATCAAATTGACATCTAATCTCTTTCTCCTGCTAGGAAGCCTGATTCTCAGATAATCTGTATTAGAGAGTTTCAACATTTAATTAAGGACTGATCAAAACTTGGGCAAGGATCTCAGGAATTTGCTCTTCATTTTTATGGACATAGCAAAAGCATACATTCAAAAAAGGATATCGCCCTGGGAGTTCCCAGCGTCAAGGTGACTTGTCAGAGATGATGGATTCCTTAAAATCCCTCCTATTCTTTCATCAGAAAGTAGCTATTAAGTTTTTAAGGTATTCATCTCCTATGTGCATGGCACTGTCATGCTGTTAGGTGAAAAGGTTTAACTGTTTTCCACTCTTTAAGCATCATTGTCTTATCTTCAGAGCTAACTTGGCATGTCTGAAGTCCTGGAAAGCAGGTGATTGATCAAGGAATTTAGGAAACAGCTCCCTTGATAAAGCCAGGGAGGATATTTCCTAAGAGGGGCAGTGGGAGTGAGGAAAGCATGAAACTTATTTAACAAGCAAGGCTTGAGTTGGATAATCTGCATAATACATCCACTGGTATTAAGTCTGTCATCTCTGCCTTGCGTTTCATGTACAGATTTTGCGAGAGCTGTCTTTCACTGTCGGTTCTAATAAAGAGCGTTGGTCAGCTCAAATTCCCTGGGAGCACAGAGTTATGTTTTGTGAACTACATGTGCCTGAGGCCTCTCATGCATGATTTAAACTGCTTTGTAAATGTCAATAGGTGGAAAAGCATTAGATCCCTTGTAGATTTCTTCCAAATCCTCAAAGATGTGTATACCATGTATAAACCATGCTACAGTTTCAAGGCCACTGCAATCTCTACACTTGCCTAACTGTGGGTTTAAGGTATTGCCAGAAGCAAAATATCGGTGTCTACATGATTTGATCCAACCGGCCAATGAGACCCTTTATTAAGAAAACCTTTGCTCCTGTGGAAGGTCCCTGGTGGTACTAAGTGGGCACAAAGCATAAATGTTGAATGTCCTTCAAACTTTGTTGCTTTATGCTGTCTTTAAGAAAAAAATAAGACAAAATGCATTTCTGCTTTGTCTGCCGAGCCTGCCTTTAAATGGAGGACAAGCTCAGCTAGAGGAAAGGCTCCCGCTTCTCTGCGTGTTGGGGCAGAGGTGGAAATAGGACTTTGTAGGTTATGAAAGAAGTCAGCTTTTAATTAGGAGCACTCTGTCTATTGGCAGGAGCCTCTGCCTATGTGAAATAAATAAGAATCTGTTACTAATGAGGAACTGCGGGGGCCTGGGGTGGCTCTGGGGATTGGTAATGTAGGTCACCGGTTTGCTGCCGCTGCCATCTGACGCCTGCTCGGTCTCGGTGCCCTGAGTGGAAGGAGCCCATCGGGTGCCAGCCCAGTTTCTTGCAGGCTGGTGTACATGGTTGGTGCTCTCAATGGCAGACCAAGCACTGAAGGCACTCCCAGGTACGGAACTGGCCAGTCTTCCCAGGTGTAGCTCCTCCGGGTCAGGCTCCACGCATGCTGGGGACAGCACGAGGAAGGCAGTGCAGCCTCTTCTGCTTTTGCTTATGTGAGGAGGGAGCCAGCTGCCAGGGTTGTCACTGAGCACCCTCTCATGAGCACTAAATTAGCCGAGAAAAACACGTTGATAAAAGTATTCAGCTATTAGTGACATTCATCACTGTGGCCAAGGGTAAGCATGACACTTTGGTACTGGTAAATTGCTGTTTTGAAACTTACGGGCTGGAAAGATGTTGATTTGTTCTGCAATTCAGAGGATAAATGTCATCTTCATCCTATTTTCAAATTCATGGGGAAAAGATCCATGCCCAGCTTTAAAAAACAGAGGCCCCACCCTCCAGCTTGGAAGTCCTTGAGCTGTGAAGAGTGTTGTGGGGAAGGGTGAGAGTGTGCTTGTGAGGTGTGTGCTGCTATGTGTCTCTGTAGGAGGCAGGGTATTGAGGTGGTTGGCTATATTGTGTCACTGATTTGTCTCTCATCTGAGCTGTTTAAGTAGACAGCAACATTGGGGTACCTTGGGTTACCTGAGGTGGGCTCTTTCTCCTTTTTAGCAGTGTGAAGATTTACCTTCTTTGAGTCTAGTTCTTTATGTTCAATTATTAATTCTTTACATTCAATCTGTGAAGTTAATCTCTGTAGTTGAGTCCATCCTTTGTTGTACTTGACTGTTGTAGGATGGCATTCTGTGGTCTTTTCTTAGATGGAGGACAGAATGGCTTTAACAGCTATCAGTTTGTGGAGTTAATTGCTGCCTTCAAAGCACACAGGGCTTGAGACGTGTTGGGATCCAGAGCAAGACTGCAGCTGGCAGTAACCAAGTTAAGCGTAAAATCAGCCACGGTCTTGTTTTTCCTTTCCTGGTCATCCATGGACAAAGAGCTGCATCTTATCATCAGGGTCATGCATAGGCTGATAGAGCAGCAGGTGACCCTTCCCAATTCAGAACTGTACAAAAAAGCTGCTATCTCCTTGTTTCTGCAAAAGGGACCCAGGACTCTTCACAGAATCATGGACTCAATTAGGTTGGAAAAGACCCATAAGATCGAGTCCAACCATTCCCCAGCACTGCGTTGCGCCACTAAACCATGGCCCTAAGTGTCACAGCTACACATCTGTTAAACACCTCCAGGGGTGGTGACTGCACATTATTCTCACCATTCTGGTTTCCATTGCCTTGGCTTGTGATCCCACTCTCCATTCCTCTCCACTGACCTCTGGGCTGTGTTTCCAGAGCCGTTTACAAATTTTCAGATACTCTGTTTTTATCAGCAGAAACTTCTAAGAGTGTTGAATGGCTCCCCAGAGAGCTGATACATACCCCAGTGTGCTGGTCAGGTCTTTTATAACCCCCTGATGTCCAGTTCTGAGCTTTGCTGTCACCATAGCCTTGGAAGCCACAGTTCCAGCATCCCTGCTTTTGAGTCCCTTTCAAAGCTCAACCATTCTGGCTGAAAACTTGGTTACGTGTACAATAGGTATCAAACAGAGAGGCTCTCATTTCATCACAGCATCTATTTGAGCACAGAGATTCCGCAGGGAATGGCTGGCTTTCTGCATACATTCTGCACAAAGGGGGCTTTGGTCTAAGGTGAGTCTGTCCTATGTTGCTTTCAACATCTTGAGGGCTGAGACCTTTTTAACATGTCATTTCCCCTTGCAAACACAGCCATATCTGTCACTGCCCACAGTGCTTCCCATGACCATCCCTTACATCATCAGACAGCATCTTCGCATCGTCGGGGAGCTGTATTTCATTGGCCTCAGAGGCTAAACGTTGCATTTGCTGTTCAATATTGGTTATCCTTCAGTGGCTCATGGAGACAAGCAGAACTGCTATTTATAGATTTACTTTCTATCTCTAGTTCAGTGCAGTGAGTTCTGACACACTGTCCTAGTAATCTGATCAGCCGTGCTGCTTTTAAATGCAGGGCTAGGCCTTGGCCTCTGTCGGGAGGGTGACAGCTGTCAGATACAGATAGTAGGCTACAGATCCTGGCTGCTAAAACCCACTCATTCATTCCTGTTACAGATCATTGCCCACAGCTTGAAACCATGCTTTACAGTTCGCCGATTAGCTGGCAAGAGATCTACATACTGTATTAGCAAGGTCAGCCAGTGAGATAAAGGCTAAAACCTCAGCCCATCTGAACTATTTTTAAGCAGCTAGCCACATGCACTGGCTGCTGGTTTGTTTTCTTCCGTGCCCCACTATATCACACCAGTACAATCAGTGAAAAAATGAACAGTAACACACACACACACACACACACACCATACCTGTGCAGATTGTCCTTTACAGTTCAACCCGGCGGTCGTGGGACATGGATCTGTGGAGAAATGTCATGTACTGAATTGTCTGCTTGTGCTCAGAGACCTGATGTAATTGTAGGTTTCTTCTTGTTTCTTAAAATAGGGTAGTTGGTTTCTTTTGCAGGACAGCATGATGAAGTTCAGTTTGAAGCTACCATTGCTTGACCTGTTGATAGATTTTTGCTCTGTATTCATGTTTGTGCATGAGTTCACCTGGGAGTCCCAGAGAGAGGAATGGGTTGTCTCTGGTCTGCATCGTTTCTAAATGTGCATACTTCGCAGGCAGAAGGACTCCTTGGGTTTAGATACGGATATTTTACTCTGGATCATTTCTGCATGGAGAGCTTGAGGTGCACATAGTAGGATTTGGAAAGCA
>NW_026901225.1:0-130000 GCF_033783945.1 Neopsephotus bourkii | reverse complement strand
GCACTCTTTTATGCTGTTGAATGTTCTCTGTTAATAACACGTCCAAATAACCCACAGGATTTAATTTTTAAAAGCACTTTTTCCATAAATGAAGATGTGGTTGGAACCATTAAAGAGTTTAATAATGTTAGAAGACTAAATAATGGGCTTTTTACTCTTGATCTGCAATGCAGAGAAGTGCAATGGTGTACCTCATTTCTACATCACCAGCAAACACAGGAGTGATACTTTCATAGTGTACGGGATAGGTTTTCATCAGAATTCCATGGTTTTCTCAGCTGGGTGACTCACTGGTAAACAGCGTTTCTCTTTTATTCTATCCCAGCACTGAGCCTGAACTGAATCATGGCAAGTGCCACAGGAATGATAGTTTAGAAGTGATAAGTAGTTAAGCAGCAATGCAATTGTAGCTGCCATGCTGTAACTCTTCAGGTAACTCTTTCTTCCCTCTTCTGACCAGCATCAGCCATCATCTTTCCTGTTACAGAGGATACACTGCTTAAAAAACAAGCAAAACAACTGGTCTGGTTTGTGCCAAGAATCTTTCAGTGCCCTGTAACGTGTGGTCCTGAGCCCAGCAGCGGGGTTATTACAGGAGTTAATGGCTGACTGAGCACAAGCTAAGAATTACATGTCATTTGTAATTGCCATTTGTCTGTATGATTTGGGAATTGATAGCAGCAAGAAAATCAGAAGAGAACTTAATGAACACACCTACATCTCTGCTGCTTTTGGTAAAGTTTGAGTCATAACTGGACCTCTGATGAAATATTAAAAGAACTGTGAAAGCCTAACAAGAAACTGGAAGTAAAAAACGTGGGGTTTTTTTTACCCTCTCCTGAGACGTTATAATTGAGATATGCAATTAAATAACTTGCCAGCTCTGAGGACATTTACTGCTGCAGTGGGCATTACTAAGAGCTTCAGAAGCTTGAAAAGGAGGGTGGACATCTTGTGGACAACTCAACAATTATTTTTAAAGCTCTGCTAATGCATTGGAGAAACCAAGCTGCCTTCTTGGCATCTGCTCTTGAGTCTACTGTACATTAGATATACCAGAGATGGGACCAGGGGGAGTTTCAAGTTCAACAGCCAGCAGCCCGGGTATCAATTAAAGTTGGGTTATTTTCATATGTCACCATTATGACCCTTTAAACAGTGCAGCTATAGTGGGATCAGGATTTCTCTCTGACCCTATACTATGCAAATGGTCTGAGGCCAGAAGGACTAGAAAACCTACTGAATTTTAATGGGAGGAGTGTGTGATGCCCCCTCATTGACATTCTGTGTGGATGTTTTTCACTAATCCTCACACTCAGTAGGCATAACTTTCTTGATCTTGGTTCTTGAGCGGGCTGCAGAGGTCAAAAAGGCAGCTGAGATGGGCCAGAAAGAAGTCAGGCCCTACAGCATGGAGTGACATATATAGCTACAATTAGAAACAGGCTTGGGCCAGCGAGTTCAGGTAAGAAACCAAATTCTCCTGAGGCTGGAGTGATGGGTGAGCCATAGGTTTGGGTCAGTCCCCAGTGTGACCACTCAGTTCATCTGCAGCCAGAATTTCCCAGAGTCCTTTCCTGGGTTTACGTTTTGAGGGATATTTTTGAGTTTATCTATAATCAGGAAAAGCTTGCTGAGGTTTCAGTGTAGAGTTGTCCTGAGGTAAATGATACAGCTCCTCTGTGCAAACCTCTCCATAACTGGTATGGAGAAGCAGCTCTGCCATGAAGGGTAATGAGAGATGCAAGAGGAATAGTAGGTTATTTTTCTACAGTAATTTTTTTCACCTATATTATGTTCCCCTTGAAACAGTGTTGGCAACCTGCTGGCTGGAGGAGGTGTGGAGACCAAATGATGAAGATCAGTGGTCTCCAGATCCATTCTGGCCTGTGCACATCATGTATTACACACAAGGCGATAGGCTGCATCTTCTGTGACAGTCTCTGCTCCAGTGGCTTCTTGTAGCCATGAAGGAGCTTCCCGTAGCTCTGAGGCAGTAATTGGAGACTATGGCTTTGGGGGATAAAACAGGCCTCTGATGTTTTTTACATGATCCTTATTTATTGCTCCCATTGAAGAGCTGTTCCGCTGCAGAGCTGGCCAGCTCCACTGCACCATCTACCATGTCCAGATACAACTCTTCTGTTCTCCTGTTGGACTGTGTCCTCAGTGTTTGCCTAACCTGGAAGGTGGCAGCCACACTGTGTACCCAGAACTTCCACTTCAGTGAGGAAAAGGTGTAACACAGGAACATGCTGGCTTCCCACTGCTGTGGAGGAGACCGAGCTGCCGGCGAGATGAGAAAGATCACTGAAGTTTACATCTATATATGTTCATATTTAGGGGGATAATGCTAAATATAGTGATTGCGGTCTGAATTCAGCTTGCTGTGGTGTGTGATGCGCACAGTAAGGGGTTTATGCTGTGAGATACACACAATAGCGGGTTTATTCTGTGGTGAATTGAAGGGCCAGCAGTCTGGGTTGGAGCATTAGGGAGTGAGAAAAGTGGGGTGCAACTGCGGAGGTGGTTTTCATTCACTTGGCAGTTGGGTTTGGGGTTTATGGGTTTTTTTAGTTGGCTCTGGCTTGTTTTGCTTTTTTTGCTCTTTTATTCCCACTGGCTTTATAAAATCTTAAATGTTTATGAATCAGGGCCACATAGTATTTAAATTTCCAAACAGAGAACCATTCTTCTCTCTAACAACCTCCTGACTTTCTACGGTTGTCAGACGTGTTACTCCTTTTTTAAAGGGAGTATTGTATATAGAACCTCAATTATTTCCTTATAAAGTGATCTTAAAATGACTCCCCAGTGAGTTTTAGGAAAGTGTGTCTAGACTTTTTTCTTTCTCTGCTTTATCCCAGTCTCCCCTTTCCAGCCTGCCCCTATCATTTGGTAGGTTATGGATAGCTGAGGATTTCTTATACTGCAATTTAATGCTGAGTGTGTGTTGTGACCTTTGCGGGGGGGGTGGGGGTGGGGGGAGTCTGTTGGCAGTATCATTACAAATAAAGTACTAACAGATTTCAGAAGTTTATAGATTCCAAACTGGATGCTGAAACCTGCAGTCATTTATAAACTTACCTCCACAGCTTTTCAGACTTGACACCAGGGTGGTGGCAGAGCCCCTGCTCAAATGCCAGCTGATTGCTTTTCTCCATCCCCCTTCATAAGCCAGGTGACCTTCCATTGGGTGCCTCTGCAATTTGGCTGAGGTAGTGATTGCAGCTGCAGAAGATAAAGCCCTGGAAGGTCCAGGCACACGTGTGCTGTCATGTGCACCATGCCAGAGTGCAGGTATTTGTTAGTTCAGCTGGACATGGCCAACTACAAAGGCTTCACAAAACCTGCACTGTGTTAGCTGGGTGGTTCTTGAATGGAGACAAAACACTCAGGCTCCAGCATGATGAAGGAGCCGCAAGCCATTAAGCTGGGTTTGGGAGTAATTTTTCCAAACCCAACTGGGGCAGGTGGTTGGAGTCAGGGGTTATGTCTGAACTGTGCAGTGCAGCACAGCATCCTCCTGCTCACTCTGCACAGCACAGCTCTGCTGCAGTGTGAAGGTGATCCTGGAGACAGGGTAAATCGAGTGACCAAGGTGTCTGCAAGCTCTGGCCCCCCTCAGCAGGGCAGGTTTGGCTGAGTGAAGAGCACACACTCAACCCATACAGCTGAATTCCCTGGCCTGGCTGGTGTACCACTGCTGGCCCCGCTTTCTGCTGCTGCAGCTCTGGAGAGGGGCTCATGGTGGGAGGGAGGATTTGCGTGGCAGGATGCTAAGACAGCCAGAGCTGTGGTTGGCTTTACTGCAGGAAGTGGATTAGGCAAATCCCTGAAACAGTGCAGAAATCCATTTTTCCAGGTGCTGAGGCTGAAGGAAACATGTAATTAATAGTATCCTGATTCTGTACTTAGTTCAGTCTTAGAGCAAGGTATCCCGGAGTTTGTATTTTTAGCAGCCACTTTAAGAGATGGTGGGGGGGGGGGGTTGGATAAGTGTGCATGGGGGTAGAGATTAATTTAAAATTGATAACCACATGGCAGCACCACAGTTTTAACAAGCTCAAGGCCTGCCTGGTGAAGCCTCTGCACTCAGGGGACTGCAGTTCAATTCACTGTGCTGCCAGTTGAAATCAGGAATCACAACTGCAGTGATTAGCAGTGAATTTCCTGATTTTGGTGCTGCAGGCAAAGGAAGGAGAGGACTGGTTTTTCCCTCTCTCCGGCGTGGTTAACCCCTAGGAGGGGAGGCAAAGGTAGGGAAAGGGAATCTGGGGGAGTTTGCACTGTTTAAACTTGTACATGCTGTTTTAAAAAAATCAATGGCCATTAGTGGCTGAGTCTGTGGAAAGTGCCCAGCGGCATCTCAATTAATCTCATTGCTAATAGAGGAGCAGCACTTCAAATACTTGTGCTACCCCTCTCTTTCCAGTGATGTAGGTAGGACAGATCCACAGAGGCAGTGCATGGATGGCAAAATACAGCCTGCTCTCAGGATGTTAGTCCAGAGGAACGCCGAACACTGATCTTAAACCAACATAAGATGTGATGAAGGGTTTATGATGAGTCATGCTCCAGCTGATGTTGGGCCCAGGCTCTGTCCCCCAGCACTTTCAGTGGTTTTTCATGTGATTTCTGGTTTCACCGTGAAAGGTTTGTATGAACTCAGTTTCTCAGATCAATAGGCAAAAACTGAGGTGAGTTCCCCCCCTCACCTGGAAGTTCAGTACCTAAAAGTCAGTACCAATAAGCTACAGTCAGTCAGTGGCAGCAGAATTAGTCCCTTTGCTTGTTCTAAGGGTGGATTGTTCATTTGGATATTTTTAACATGAAGATCACATATTAATATCTATATTGTACTGCTTTAACTATAGAAACAAATATAGCTATAGTAGAAATTAATATAAGGATGCTGATGCGTCAGAGATTTCCATGGAGCACTCCAAGCTTTGTTGCTTTAGTGCATTTTCAAGCTAGTGGCAGAGGAGTAAGTTGAGTATGGGCAGGGTGGTAAATTGCAGCCTGCTGGCTGTGGTACCCTTTTGCTCACAGCAAACTGTGTTTTTTCTTAGTGTGTGGTGGGTGCCTTGAAAATGAGCTTATTACTAATAAGCAGTTTTCATTGCAGTGTTGCACATTTTTTTCGTGCTCTTACTGGCTACTGAATAAATCCTGATGCACTCCTGGAATTTCAAATACCACGGTGAGAACTGGATGCTTGCAAAATGTATCAAGACAAAAACCAAGCAGGTTGTAGTCAGTTCATCCCACGTTGTTTCTGCAGCTCCTTCCTCCCCAGGGCAGGACTGCTCATGCTTCTCCTCTGCTCCAGCACAGGCTTCTCTGTCCATGGCGCCACAGGTCCTGCCAGGAGCCTGCTCCAATACAACCTTCCCATGGGACCACAGCCTCCTTTGGACATCCCCTTGCTCCAGTGTGGGGTCCTCCATGGGCTGCAGGGGGATCTCTGCTCCATTGTGAACCTCCGTGGGCTGCACCATGGGCTGCAGAGGAACCTCTGCTCTGGCACCTGGAGCACCTCCTGCCTCCTTCTGCACTAACCTTGGGCTCTACAGGGCTGCTTCTCTCACATGCTCTCACTCCTCTGTGGCTGCTTCTCTCACATGC
The DNA here is from genome assembly GCF_033783945.1 of Neopsephotus bourkii. NCBI lineage: Eukaryota > Metazoa > Chordata > Aves > Psittaciformes > Psittacidae > Neopsephotus > Neopsephotus bourkii. The sequence continues at coordinate 124,369 of NW_026901225.1, read as the reverse complement.
TCTCACTCCTCTGTGGCTGCTGTTGCTCCTGCCCAGTTTTCTCTTTCTCCTTCTCAAATGCATCATCCCAGAGGCACTGCTACTGTCACTGATGGGCTCAGCCTCGGCCAGCAGTGGGTCCTGCACTGGCTCGGTCTTCTTCTAGAGAAGCCACCCCTGTAGCCCCCCCTGCTACCTGAACCTTGCCATGCAAACCCCATCCACAGTCATTAATCCCCAAGAGCTCTTGCCTTCAGCAAATACAAATCTCCTGACAACAATCTTTATTAAACCTGGTCAAATGACAGGTTCGCAGTGCATCAGTCACAGCATGTCTCCTGGCTCCAGTGTGACTTGAGGCCACTGAGTTGTTCTGTGGAGAGCACAGAGCAACTTCTTAGAAGTCAAGAAGAACCTAGATTTAAACTGATGTAATTTGAGAGCAGGATTTGGCCCATGGACTCCAGTTCTTGCTCCCCTGGCACTTGTAAGCTTTTTATTACTAATTAAAGTTGGTAAGTAGTCCCCCTCAGGGTGTTTTGGCTCATAAATGAAGGCCAACAAAATATCTAATTTCGCTAAATAGAGTAATTTTTTATATGCCAATAGAGGGCTTTTGGTGAGATTTTGTTTTCTCTTTCCTTACTGTTATGTAGAAGCTAATGCTCCAGTGGTTCCTGTCAACCTCAGAAGCAAAAGCAGCTCTTGGGTTTGTTTCCTTGCCTTGTCCTGTTCCCTAAGGCCTTAACTCCTCCTGTTCCCCCAGCATGGTCCCATTCTTGCAGGGGTCTGACCCTGGTTCTCAGTGTCAGCTTCTAGAACTGAGACCCCCCTGGGAGTCTTTGCTGGAAAAGGTGCTATTCAGCACGTACAGGAACATCAAAATCCAGTTATGTGACCTTTCCACCCCTAAAGTATTAGGAGTCATTAACATCTGTGTAATTGTGCACACCTTTTTCTTTTCAGGACGTTATTTTCTCCATAGGCAGTTAAAACATAGGTTTCTTTCCCTTCTTAAAACCAAACCTGTTACAGTATGATGAATGAAACAGCAGAAGGAAAAGTGTTTTAGTAGCAGGAACAGTACAAACCCTTCATTGACAGGGATTATTATGATGATAATCATTCAGCAGAGTTGGAATTTATAGAAGCCGTTGTGACCAGGCAGCAATGTGAAATATTTGGGGGTGAATTTCATCTCTGTGAAGACCAAAAGCTGTTTAAAAAGCAGACTGGAGTCTTTTGATTTACGTTTCTGATATTAAACAGAGAACCGCTCTCTGCAGGTTTTGCTACAGGGCATCGCTTCATTGCTAAGAAATAGGGCTATGGCAAGAATCCAACTTCTTAATGAACCAGCCTATCTGGAGCAAAACAGCTTTTCACACCATAATAAACAATGAACACCTTTTAGATAACAAATTCAATGGCAAAAATATTGCATTGTACATGTCACAGCTCAATAATTGAATGGAGGCACTTGCTGCATTAGTGCTTTACATTAATTTTTAACATTAATTTTGTTTGGCCTGCGGGGGAAATATTTTCTTCTTTTTTGCCTCTGATATCCTGCAGCTCATTAACACTGTTTTACTGCTGCTCTACAATGCTGCTCTAATCGCCCCATTTGTAGCTGGAGGCTCAGGTTTGAACTAGAGCGAGAGAGAAAGTGCTGGAGCTTTTACCCAAATCACGAATGAAGCTTCAACCACCCTGAAAAATCAGCATCTCCAACAACAGCAAATGCGGCTTCGTGAGGCTGTGTTCATTACACCCCGCATGGGTTGTTGGCTTGCAGTTCTGGCTGGATTTGTAGCCTGGGACAAGAAAGTTTGCATCTCATTGTTGATGTTGGCCAGGGAAGCACAGTTCTCCCCCTGCCATATGAACAGTTCCTACTTGTGGACACTTTGGGGCTTTAGCTATAGCTCTTCTATATTGTCATTTTCCTGGGAAAGGTCTGATATGGATTTCAATTTAAAAAGTGATTGTGCTTATTCAGAGTTACTGAAGAGCACAAATGCATTTTTCACCGTGGAGCACTGGAACGCTGCCCTGCTTGGGAAAATGAGACAAGGAAAATCAAAGTTAAACAGCTACAGCGTCCGCCCAGTTCTCTGCACTGCTCACAGTTGTTAATTTAACAGTGGACTGATTCTATCTTCCCGAATAAAGTGCCATGTGGGCAGCTACTGGAGGATCCCAGCCCTTAATGCTCACTCCAGTAAGTCTCCCTGGCTGCAGCGGGACTCAAGCAACACAACTCTGGATAATATGAAGCAGCAAAGCCCACGCTGAGCAGGACTTTTCCACCAGGCCCCATCTCACCATGCTGGGAATCCTCAGCTGCTGCAGCCCAAGAGGTTTTAGCTGGTCGTTGGGTCTGTACAAAAGCAGTCCTTGAATGTGCTTGTATGTGAGGAAACAGGTACTCTGCACCAAGTGTTCTGCTAGTGGTGGTGGTGAAGACTTAAAGCCTTTCTCAGTAAGCAGCATATGCTCTGACAGGGACACATGTGTGCATGTCCTGGCAAGACGCTGGCTTTGTCGAGATGTGTGCTCAGGAGGAATCAACCTGCTTGACAGAACAGAGAAATAATCATTGCAGGTTGCAGGAGGTGGCAAGATTATTCCTGCGTCTCACTATCTGTCTGTGCCCATCACTGCACTATCTGAGTGCCTGTCAGGGCTTGTTTTTCACATTTTCAATATCATTTCACAGCTTTTTCAACATGACTGCCCAAATGTCAATTGTGCAGTACAACGTGGAATTACCGAGCAAGGGAAAATGTAGGTGTTGAACAGCATCTGTGTTGCTTGACCTCCGCTGTGCTTTCACTTAATGAAAACAATAGCTATGAATTTGGTGTAGTTAAGCTGAACTTTGTATTTAATGTGAAGTGTGATATTGCTGTAAATATAAAGGTGTATTTCATCCAAATCAATTAGATTGGATTCCTGTGCCATTAAGACTGGGTTCTCCTACCATACAAGAGGAATGTAATGAGTAACTGGGATCTTGCTCTACTCAGTTGCAGGACAGTATTTGTAGATAGGAAATTATATGTAATTACAGTGGGTGAGATCATCAGTTTATATAAATCAGCGTGACTTTGCTGATGTCAGTGGAATTATGCCAGTTTACACCAGCTGAATGAGACAAACACATGCACAGATGTCCTCAGTCTCCCAGTTTGCAGTGGTGGGAGTCCTGACTGGCTGCAGCTGTGGTAGGTTGGGTCCTCTGCAGTAAACCACCGTCAGTAATGGTTTTAAACTAAAAGGAGAGATTAAGTCTGGATGTGAGGAAGAAATGTCTTATGAGGGTGGTAAAACACTGGCCCAGGTTGCCCAGAGAGATGGTGTATGCTCCATCCCTGGAGACATCCAAGGCCAGGCTGGACGTGGCTCTGAGCAACCTGATCTAGTTGAAGATATCCCTGCTTATTGCAGGGCATTGGACAAGGTGAACTTTGAAAGGTTGCTGCCAACCCAAACCATTCTATGATTCAGCTGAGCAGTATGGGGCAGAAGATTTGGGGAGTAGATTTACACATGTAGCTTGCCTTCATTGGTGAAGTGCTCAGCAGAAATCTGTGCAGCAGAGGTGTCCTCAGCCTGGACCTCCTCCTGGAAATGAAAGGCTGGTATGAAAATCAGGCTCTTGCCTGCACTGGAAATCCCTGCCTTGAATCTGTAATTCTGCTGTTAAATCAGGTGTGCTGCCTGGAGAGCTGCTCCAGTTGAATGTCTATCCCCATTTCAAGTTGAGGGAAAGGAATCCTAACTGGGATTGTTTCTTGGGCCTTGTGTTTTTAGCAGAGGAGGCAGCAGGGAAGCTGCAGAACATGGATGAGGCAGTGGGAGTCATTACAACAATGGTGGCCGGCAGCAGGGCTGCGGTACTGAATAAACCAGAGGGGCTATTGTTGCCTTTCAGACAGGCTAGCTAATATTTTATTTCATGGAACTTGTAGCCATTTTTAAGCTTTCATTTTTCATAATGTCATAGATAATCTTTTATCTATTATCCAGTCGTGCTATTCTGACAGCCATTTGCATCAAATGGGAACGTGCAGGCTGGAACTCTCTCTGGTGGGGAAACCAGCTTGATCTGAAAGGTTATTCACTCTCGCTGTGTCTCGGGGCTTTGTTCTTGATTCACACTCATTTCCCCCCATCTAAATGCAGGCATTTCTGGAGCTTTTTCTTTAGAAAAACCTTCAGTTCTGAGATCTGAGCTTATTCAAGTTTCTTCCTACGTATCAGTCAAAAACTTGTATTCACTGCAAATGATGAATCTGCTTTGAAACATTCGTTGAAGGCTCTGTGTGCCTCCAGAATCCTTTCAGAGCCTTTCCTACAGAGACACCAGCAGCTTTCTTATTTCTTAAGGAGAAGGAAGAATGCTGAAGGAAGCAGCTCTGAGCTTTTTGCAGTTGCATCTCTATCCACCAAAAACCCCACCCCACCAAAACCCCCGATGGGAGCAATGACCTTTAAAGGTGTGGGTAGAATATGAGCTGAGTGTTTAAAAGTTAGCAAAGCAGAAAAACTGCATGCGACTGAAAATAGGAAAATGTGGCTCAATATTACCTTGGTTTCATAATTCTTCACTTAAGAGGTTATTAAATTACAATAAAGGAGGTGAATAAACCTCCATTTCACATGGAGAATTTCACTGATTGAAGCAGTCGCCTTATTCTCCACCTAATAAACCCAAATAGGTCTCCTCTATAGTGCCTTTTTGTGTTCTTAGGGTTATTTGGAAGTCCTTCTCACAAGGGTGACTAAGCAGGCGGATTCACTGCCCATCACATGCTGCTTGTTCCCCCTCACATCTCATCAGCACTTTCAGTAGCGCAGCGCTCCCAAAATACCCGCTTGCGGAGTCAGCGCTGGGTGCGAGCCGGGAACACTGGTGACACAGGACCTGGAAGGTGCACTCAGTAGTTACTGCTTTGCAAGTAGCTATTGAGGCCACAGGGTATGGCCAAGGTCCTCCCGCAGTGGATCAGTGGTTTTATCCTTTGGTTCCAGAGGGATGTAGCCTGGCACCCACGTGCCTTTCCAGCAAAAGTTATCCCAGCCCATGTTTGATGGATACATGGTGTTTGCTCCTCTCAGGCAAGCCCACAGGGCTCTCTGGCTGCTTGATGTTTCCCAGGATGAGGCTTAGAGGTGCACAGGAAGTGCTGTGTTTGGAGTGCCTGACCATCATGGGAATTTTCTCATCTATCCATTAGAATGCCTGTCCCAAACTAGGAAGGAGCGTACATCCATTCCTGCTATTAAAAATTGAATCATCTGCCACATAAATATACATCCCTGATCAGTGCAGGGTTTTTTATTACGCAGACACCTCATTTATGTACTTGGTGTCATTTTAAGTCCTGGATTAATAGGAATGAGCAGCATTTCCTCTAGTGGAGGCTGGATATAAAATTTCTTGAATACCAAAGCCATAATGTTGAGTTTATTGTGGACCTTTATAAGGGGTGAGGAGAAAACAGGAAGGGGCAAGGAGTTAATTATTTTCCCTTTTTCCATCCCCAAGCTTTTCCTTCTTTCTAAATGTCTTCTGAAAGGCACAAGTTCTGAATTGCAGCACTGAAATTGCATGGGAATCCTTGTTATTAACCCTGCATCCATGGGATACAGAAGAGGACAACATCAGTGCTCCAGTTTAGGATCTAGGATGGAAATGTTGTGTACCTGAGGGCTTCTAGGTGTGTGTTTCTAGGTGCTGTATCATTTATGAGAGTAAATATCAGCTCTTTCCGGTGTGGAAAACACCAGAGAAGATCTGATCTGGCCACAGATGAAACAGAACTTGGTTACCAGAGGTTTGTGCTGGCAGTGCGTGTGTCACTCGGTGATCATTAAATAAAAGCTTTACATGAGGCTTTGTGGGTTTGGGGATAGGCTGTGAGTATCCATGAGGAATCTGGAGTCACATTTACTCTTGCCATGGTTTAAATGTGAATTAACTCTCACAGTGGTAAAGTTTCCAGGACTACCACACACCACGTGCAGGGTCTTCTGCTGCTGGGCCAGATCCCAGCTCCCCTGTCTTGCTTTTGCTGGATGTCAGGTTTCTCACATCTGTCAAACTCCATCTCACATTTGTCAAACTTCTCCTTATAACTGTGAGGGGGACTTTGTTTGTACGAATTTCCCTTCCTTGAGAGAAAGCTAAGTGTCTCATTTAGTCATGTGAACGTGGGGGCTGAGACCATGAGACAGATGCTGACTCCATGGAGAACTGCCATGGGATGATAGGGGCCAGCTGTGCACTCTTACCCTAATTTACACTGATTATGGCAGCTGTGTCTTTGGGCCTGGCCAAAAGTGTCATCAGGTGGTGCTTGCAGTCATTTGGTGGGGTATGGTCTGTGGTGCAGGGATCTTCTGGGAACAATGGGCATCAGGGATTCAGAACAGAGAGTTTGGGGGGGTAGCAGCCTAAGACATCTTCAGTCAGCAGGCTGGGATCATGCCTGGCTTCTTGGGTCCAGCAGCTTCAAGCTATGAGAGAAGCATATCTCCAGCACCAGCTTGCACTTTGCACTGTGGTTTGTGTTGGCAGTGGGGAATGCTGCTGGGGCAAACACAGTATCTGTCCCACAGCAGAGCTAGGCTGGTACCTTCCAGGACGACAGGATAAGCAGCGCTCTGGCCACTGCTGGCCCATCACACTTCAATCCTGGTAGGTGCAGAAGCAAAACTGCACAGCGATATCTGTATTTTACACATCTTTCCTAATAGCATTTTAGTGATTATTAACTAGGAAAGTGATTAGCAATTAGGAGCTTAGTAGTTCATGGGAGCCTGTTGTCCTGATTGAATGCTATTACTGCTGATAATGGAAACATTGGAGGTGCATTAAATCCCTCAGTTTAATTAAGAGTTTGTGTAATTACAGTGCGTTTTTGCTGTGGTTTATCTGGAGAGGACAAGAGAACTGGAATAAAGTCCAGCACACTGAGAAAGTGGATGGGTTTGTGAAGTGATGCGGAGTTGGAGCTGAGAGGGGAGTAGTGGAATTTGGTGAGGGATTGAATATGCAGCCTATGTACATGGTTTAGAGGCTAAAGAAAGTGAGCCTCAAAGGGGTTTGATGTTAATGGCATGGTCTGAAAAGGGGTAATGACAAAAATTCCTTTCTAAAGAGTCCTGGATTTCTTATTATAAAACATAGTCACTGTGTATAAACTGCACAAATGCATGTGAGGTGAGCGCTATCTTCTCTCGTTTGTTCACAAACACACACCTGTTTGACCAGGGTGACAAGTGTTCTACTCCTGCAGTGTGGTGTCAGGGGCAAATCCTCTCTGGAGCAGCAGGGTACGGGGTGCCCCCGAAGATGAGCTCTGGGGAGAGCAGTTGGAGCCTGAGAAATGTCAGGGTGTGGGTCACAAACTGAAAGTCAGTTGGGACATTTGTTTGCTTTGCCTGTTAAGTCTTGCTTGGAAAGAGTCTGAGCTCCTTCATCAGAAACTGGTTCTCTTACGAAGTCATCTGTAGCTTATGAGGTGTGTGCGTTTAATTCTATCTGTGGTGTGTATAAGCTCCTTTATATTTTAACTAATAGTGCCAGGAACACTAGCCAACGGTAACTGCAATATTTGTAACCTCTAATTATAATGACTTACTTTTATACCTCTCTTTAATAGTATTTTACCCTTCATATTGAAAGTTTTATGGGTTTGTACCACTTACTGATAAATACTTCATAAGTTCCTGTGGTTCTCTGCTGCTTTTGTGCCTCATGCCATGGATGCCTTCATTTCCATGTGTGTGTGCTATACATTATGAAGTGAGAATGGGAACCCTATGGGACAGAGATGCTTTCTGAAATATAGATCATTATTGCTAATGATGATGCTAAAGTGTATACCTAATACAGTGTTGTGGAGCCTGTTCAGCCCTGTGAAGTGGAAAGTCTTGGCCTCTTGGGTTCAGCATCTCGGAACAAAGTTTTAAATAAGCAGCTGGTGACGCAGTGTCTCGGAATAAAGAGTAAATCTGTGCTTTGGCCTCTGCTCTGCTCTGTTCCGTTTGACTCTTTCAGAACTGGAGCAGGCAGGTTTAGGAAAGCATGTGCCACCTGCGTAGTGAGCAAGTGAACTTAGAGAAATAAGCGCAGGATAACTTGATTTTAATCAGGTGTAACAACAGCAGAACCCAGGACACTGTACTGAGGAGAACACAATGGAAGGGCTTTCCAATCTTGAATATATGGGATTGGAAACCTGCTCAGCACCAAGAAACCTGGAAGTGTCAGATTTAAGGATTTATTATCCTTGCACATAGAAATCATAATGCAGAAACTGCTGACTGAGAAACAGTAATACCCCTTTCCTTGAAGGAAGTGTACTGTTGAAACTCCTTTTTTGTTTAACAAGTAGTATTGGAGGTGAAACAAATATAGGAGGTTCTCATGATTAAAGTGACCTTTTCTATTGCTATCTAGACTTTGTAAATGTACTCGATTGCATTATAATGTTGACATCTGAAAGCTGTTACTGAATGACCAGTGCATGATGTTGGGGTTTAGAAATTACACTCAAGTTACTGCTCTGTAAAGTCTCATGGTCACAGGGAAGCATAAGCCAGAAAAATACCGACAGGACATTTTGTGACAGCCAAAGTGGGGATCATAATGCTCTTGGGAATTGCTGCTTTGAGTTCTCACTGAGTGGGTGATGAACACTTGTGGACCTGGAGGTGGTGTTACTCAGTGGTTTTAATACTGTATTAAAGGTCTCTTTATTATGGAAGAATCCTGTATGCCCTGAGTGTGAGGGAGCCCAAAGGGTCAATTGTAAAACACATGAAGCATGGAAAATTCACAGGGCAGGAGGGCTGGAAACAGAGATTAATGGGGAGGAGGAAAAAAGCAAGTACCTTTCAAATAGGATACCTTCAGCTGTCTCTGTAGAATAGATATGGATGTTCTGTGCTGTGCTAGGGGACATCATGGAAGGTTTGGGCCTTGGTCTGAAGTTGCCCTCACCTCCCATGTAGCTGTGTGCCTGGGGACATGCTGAGCACACATGTGTTTTCCTCCGCAGCAGGGGTTCCCTTACTGCAGTGTGTTCCAATTTGATCTTAGGTCCTCCTGAATTCACGACAACAAGTGTTGTGTTGGGTGACATTTCACCGTGTCAGTTAAATATTTAATGGTTACTATTGCTTTGCAGTCTGTGCAATATAGCCAGCTTGAGTGCTTATCTTCTTTGATTCATCCTTTAATTAAATGCTGCAAAGGCCTAAAACTAGTAACTTTGGAAATGTATTGTTCTACTTTAAGCAAGCCAGCATGAAAGCTGGAGAGGGACCTTTGAGAAGGACCTGTAGGGACAGGACAAGGGGTAATGGCTTTAACCTGCCAGAAAACCTAAACCTTTCTATGAATCCATGCTTGCTGTGTCTCCTCCGAAGAGCAAACAGCAGTAACCTGTGCTCAAGTTACAGCCACTTTTGCAAAGGCAGCTCAAAATTACCCCATTGCTGTTACTGCACTGTGGTCTTCCTGCTTTACTCCTTCTTTGGCCCAGGCTCCACTCCTTGGGTAATAGTACCTTTGGGCACTTCATTAATCCCTTCTCAGCTAATGGTAGCAGCACCTGTTTGTCCTTCCAGGGAGGCTGTGCCATGGCATTGAGCAACCCTTAGTGCATATGTTCCAGTTGCCAGTGCTCACACGATGGATCTGTCACATTAGTCCGAGTGTTAGCAGTGCACAAGGTTTAACTTACGTCCCTTGATGAGAGAATTAAAGAGCATGTCTGGGCTCTGAGTTAAGGGCTCCTGTGTGTTGATAGGACTTGAGTTATTTAAGTTAACTTTGCAGTGAAGACAGCCCCCAAGGGACTGTCAGCTCAAGAACGTCCACTAACCACAACTTGTCATGTTACTACACAGGGAGAGAAATGAGCTTTTAAGTTATTAGTGCCCAAAGCACTCAGTGCTTTGTAGGTCAAACCCAAAACCTTAATTCTACCAGAAAACTAGTCTGAAGCCAGCACAGATTTCAGAGTCTGGCTGTAATAAGGGTTCCTTGTGACACACCACTTAATAAGTAGGCAGCAGTCTTTTCCTCCAGCTCAAATTTCCAACTGACCCACTGAGAGCATGTTGTTGCAGCCTTAATCACAAGGTGACAAAGGCAAGGATCTCCACAATGGGTTCAGGATCCAAAATGACAGATTGTGCCTTTATTATGGAATGGAAATGGCAAAACTCGCTCTGGCCTCTTAAGGTGTGTGACGTGGGTATCTGTGAATCAATTGGAAAATAGGAGGTAAATAGGGAGAACATGATGCTCATGCAGCAGGAAAGCTTGCTGCCTGAACTTCCATTCCTCCATGGGTATATGCCTGAGTAGTGTCTTGGGAAAGATACATGGGCACAAGACACATGCAGGGTCTGTAGTGCCCTTTCGCTTATAGCAGGTATGTGGAGGCAAGAGTCTGCTTGTTATCCACAACCTTGAGTGCAGGTATAAAGGTAATGCTGGAGTTTCCTTCTTCAGGCTCTTCATAAGACCCTGAGTATCTCTTTGGAAGTGGTTGTATGCATTTGCACACAAGCTGAACATTGCTGTTGCCATTGCTTTAAAGTTTGAGGAGTGATTAAATCAATTTAGTAGTATGTTCTTGCGTGTGGTTAAAGCACAAGGGTGGTAGGAAGTGGTGGGAGTTGTGTTCACCGAGCTTCTTCAACCCACCATACACTGCTGTGTGTAGTGGTAAAGATAAGGAGCAATGTTAAACACAACATTAAAATAGTAATGTTCATTGTAATGCAAGTTGTCAGATGCTCATGTCAGTCTCTGTGAAAAGTAAACTTCTACCCTTGGAACATAGATCATTTTTTCATGACACAAGAGGTAATGCATTGCTTGAATTGTTCCTCATATTTTACAAGTATTTCCTGAGGTCTGAAACTTCCTTTCCAATGTTAGGGTTGATTCCTGAATTTCTTATGAGCAGTGAGAAGATGCAGAAAAACAAAATGATACAAAGGTATTTCTGAGGCAGAGAGAATCTGGAAGGAAAAGTGGTGACAAGAGGGATGGGTGAGACAAAATCCTCCAAGGCAAAGGGTTTTGTAATACCTCCTTACCATGGAATCCAGAGGTAGGAGTCACTTTAGCATTTGTGTGAATAAACCAGATTTCTTTCAGTGCAGTTTCTGGTATACCAGGGAAATATAACTACCGAGTTGGCAAGTGTACTTGTAGGAGTATAATCCCAACTACTTTTTGCCTTTTCCTGAATATCTCCAAGCACTTTTGAGCCCCTCTATTCTGTGGCATCAGAAAGCCAATTCCAGTCATTTTGGAGAGGAGTGGTCTGGAGCACTGTCAGCTGTAACACCATGGCTGCTGGGTGAGCTAAAGATGGAGTAAGCAACTGGTACAGAGACCTCTCAGCGTTATATTGCTACTCTCTCCACGTCAAGATGTCCTTCACTTGCTGAGGGATGAGTTCAGAATTGATTCTTGAGTAAAATGCTGTTACCTTCATCACTTCTTTTTTCCTCTTTAGACCATTTAACTTTATAGATAAAAGCCTGGGGCTTCGCAACTTGGTTGATTCTGGTCTCCGTCTGCTGGTGGCAGGGAGGAGGTTTCTGCTTCCAGCTCTCCAGCCGTCATCTAGGAAAGACCATGATCTTGTTGACTTTTCTGAAGTAGTTTCAACTATAGAAATGGTAAACAGTAGCAAAACTTTCTGCTGCCTTCTATTGTCTCTGTGCATGTAAAGTGACTATTCATAAGTGTCTCCATTCGCAACATCTTCATTTTGAAACCATCCTTTGTGTATAATTAAGGATGTTTGAAGGGAAACCTGTCATATACATGCAAATGGAATAAAACCTTCAACTTTTAATTGGTTTATCCTGTTACAAATCAAGCAGAAATGTTGCAAGTGGACTTGGGGCTGGTGTTCTGTAGGTTGTGTTTATAGAGTGAGCGTCCTGGCATTCATTACTGGAATCTGTTTCTCCTGCTCCCTTCCCGCTCTTCCCTCCCCCAGTCCCTTGTGCTGACCCCTAATCCCAACAAAATGAAGATCTGGTTGTCATATGGATTGCAAAGCTTTCCTCTTGCATCACAGGCAGTATAGATCAAAACCACCTCATTTAAAACCAGATGTTTTCTGGTAGTGATTAATAGACTTTCTCCCCCCTTCTTCCTTCTCTTAGAAGAACCTTTTATTTCATAATCATCTGCTTTAGCATTAGCTTTATGGACTGAATTTAGGCACTAAGGAGGCTGGATGAGCTGGTTCATTCGAAACGCAAAGCTGATCTGAATTTTCAAGCCATGCACGAAATGAAACCATTTACATTTCCATGTGTGTCCTCACTAGTTTTGGCTTAAGGGAAGAATCCCGTGTGGGTAAATGTTCCCAAATACCTTTCTCAAGCCAGTGCTTCAGTGGAAGCTGCAGGGTGCAGGGCACTTGTGGCCTCTCGTGTCGCAGGTGCCCCCTGAATTTTGGAGCCTATCTCCAGTACTCTTTTGGAAAATCTCAGTACCAGGTCTTTTATTTGACAGCTCTTTCAAAGAGTCATTTTTCTCCCAGTTTATTTGGCCAAAATGCTTTCCCCTTTTCCCACTCTTCTGCTCTTACGCTGTGCACGGTTCAGCTTTCTCCTCCTGTGTTGGAACCAGCTGTGTTTTACCGAGGCTTCAAATAGAGAGGATTTGAGCCTACAAATCCTTACTCTGTGTGAGTCCTTATTTTCACTAATGGCCCTGCTGAAGTCATCAAGCCTGTTTACATGAATAGGATCAGGAGTAATTCTAGTTGGGTCCAATTAGTTACACCAGTTGAAGTGAAAGCAGAATCAATCCATTGTTTTCAGGGTACGTTAGGATGAAATATGCTAAAATGGAGTATAAAAGCACATTATTTTATATAGCTGCATGGTTAAGGGACATTGTTGTCTGGCATTTTTCACAAGGAATGATCATTAGTACAAGTTGGAAAAATATAGGGTTTGGGGCTGCATTTTCCCTGTGATTTAGTATTGCTTGGTATTGGTTAGAAATAAATTGTTACAGGCTCCCTTTGAATTCCTTTAGGGTAAATATTTATCACATGTAACATTTCCTCAATATTCTGCATTTTCAATACAATTAGCTTCACTGTCGGTTATTTACTCCGAGTTAAAATTCAAGGAAAAGCCTCCAAGTGGATTTTGAGCCGAGCTATTCATCAGAAATCCAACCCTACTTTGTTCAAAGTGAACCAAAAGCTGTGGGAGATTTCCTAACTGGGGAACTTGAGCTTGTGAGATGCGTAAAACTAATGGTGTACACAAAGAGTCTTGTTTTTCTTCCTTTCTGTGGGGGTTTGAAATCCTCATTACTTTGTCCAAAATGGGATCTTGGCAGTGAGATGATAATGGGAGAGCACAGCTCTATCAATTCCCAATCTACTGGTGGTAAAGTTGATATGGAGCTTCCTGACATTCCTATGTGTAGTTTGGTGACTTTTCTGTGGGTTGTACTCTGTAGCAGCTCAGTAAAATGAGCCAGGATAAGCCTGGGGGAATGCAGAAAACAGAAGCATCCTTCAACTGAACCAAGAAGTCCATGAGGGAAGAGGTAGGATAACTGTAGGAGACCTTGTGACAAGGATGGTACTTCCCAGTGGCATTTTCAAAGGCCACGTTCTAATGACTGAGAATTGTAACTAAGTTTAGCATGTTCCTGGAGGGGAAGTTAAAGATACTTCATGCACTTCAGAGTCCAGTCCCATCTTTGAATCACACTAGTTTCAGTGGGGTTTTGTTCTCATTTTATTCCCATAAACATTAAAGCCACCATATAGAGCTGATATGGTTCATGATCCATCCCGAGTTCATTGAAGTTGAGCAGTGCAGCAAGGAGATTAATTTCTACTTCATCCATAATGTGGTCTTGATAGGAGTAAAAGCTGCAGAGAATGAAATCTCTTATAACTTGCTTTTAGGAGGGACAGGCCAAAACATTAAAATGCTCCAAACAATGCTGGGTATCTTAAAGCTTTTTAAAAGCTTTCTCCTCTTTTTTTTCTTTTCCCCTTCTTCTTTAAAAAGATGTTTCATCACAGTAAACTTCAAAGGGTACATTTGATCTGCTGGTATGTTTTTGACTCTCTCCACCAGGAGCTCACTTAAGCCAAGCGGTGAAACAATAATATATGTTGTACAGCTGAAATGAAAATTAACCTAATGTACAGTATTTGCTACATTGCACAGCTGAAATGAACTCCTGGTGGACAGCAAAAAATACGCTGGCAGATCAAATACACCTTTTGAAGTTTATTATAATCAAATGAAATACAGCCACCAAGGGAAGCATTTACAAAAAAGAAAGGCTTAGGAGGGCTACAGCTGTTGTGTACTGCTGTCTTCCCTTTTGCTTTCCTACTTCCATTTATGAGGTCCAGATCCAGAGCCGTTGTGAGTCTTTCCTTCAGCTCTGTTGGCCCCTGGTGTCAGACTGGGGCAGGGCTGGTCACTGAGAGCCTTGTGCTTCAGCAGGGACTGTGTTTGCTTCCTTAAAGCTTTTCCCATGTGGATCCTCAGGCCGCACCAGCACCCAGTGCATTGCTAAAGAGGCAATTTTCTGGGAAGGATTCTTCATACAGAGAATTGGAATGTCATAATACTCAGTCGGTCAGCATTTTGCTCCCACTAACTAATCCTTCTCCTCCGTCCTTCTGATAAATACAATCATAGTAGTCCTGGTTTTAATCAGGAGATTAAAAGTGTCCAGTGACTTTAGCTGGCACCCTAAGCCGCCTTTGCTGTGGAAGATTAAGCCCTGTAGAGGTTAGTCTGTTTCAATAAGCAAAAAGAATTCTTTACTGACATCAGTCAATTAAACAATATTGCCTATTTGGAGACCTTTTCCTTCTCTTTCACCCTGAAAGGTGATTAGCATGTCCTGAGAAGTGTCAGTCAAAGCTACAAGAGCATAAAGTACTCTGCATTGCTCACTCTGGCCTCTCTAGGCAGTTTCAAAGGATGAGAGTGAATACAGTAAGCACTTGCAGTGAGGTTAGTGTAATTTCCTCCATCCAGCATTATGCCAGTTAAGAGAATAGAGTAACTCCGAAATTCGAATTAACATAGTCCTCCCTTTTCCCCTTTATTGAGGGGAATAATTAAACAAGCCCTGTGTATGCATCCCACATGGATCTGGTAGATCTGATGTTGCATCTGTTAGTTTGCTTTGACAGAAAGAGGTTGTTTTGACATGAGCCAGCAGGAGGGCATTATGCATCCCATAAAAGCTGCTCTGGACAGCAGATCTCATAGGTCCCACTGCACAGCACCAGTCTTCAGATAGTCCGTGGGTCACTCAGGTCGGCTGGTGTTACCAGGCTGAGAAGATTATGCTGGGATCTTCAAAGGAGCCAAAGGCAATTGTGCACTCAGTGCAGACAGATGTTCCATTGAGGTTCCCTACACAGGTCTTGTTGCACGAGCTGCTGGAAACCTTACCCTTTACAATGTGCAGGGTGTTGCTGCAGGGCCTCTTAGGACCTTATTTGTGTTTGCTTTGGTGCTTTCTAATAGAGGTACCCAGCAGGCTTTGCTGGAGTCTGTTTGTGCAGGACACTGAGTATATCTAGTATACATCATCTATAGACTATACAGATGTGTATACATGTGTGTACACATGTAGTTCTAATAACCAATGCAACTGAAGTTCTTAGTGTAGACAGAGCTGAAGCATGTGAGGATGAGGAGTTGCTGTAGATCTGTTTGCAGGGTGCTGGTTTGGACATGGGACCTCACCCTGTGGCTTCATCAGAAATTGGGCCCAGATCTTGTGTCTCAGGCTGGTGTCTAATCAGAGCACTGCCTTGGGCAGGATCAGGTCTTTTGTTTTAGTATTACAGAACTGTGGCTTGATCCTATAAACCCTTCCGGGGGGGGGGGGGGGGAACGGGACGGGACACGGGGGGAGTAATCTGTGCTTATGGGATTAGTCTCTCTGAAAGCACTCCTGTGTAAATAAAGTGTACTTGCAAGAGTAAAGCCTTAGCAGCATTACCGTGTCACATGTAGAAGAGGTGCAGTGCTCTAACAGACAGCACGCTCTGGATTTTGCCCAGTATCTTTTCTCTGTCAGCCCCTAATGTTAATGGGTGGCAAACCAGGAATTATGTGGATCCTAAATTGTATTTGTTCGACAGATCAGGCATTGTCTGTGTGTTCCCCTCCCCTTCTCCTGGAGCAGTGGGCATTCCCTGCAGAAAGGGAAAACTGAATGAACTGATTGCTTAACCTCTCCTGACTCTACCCTGGTGGTAGATCATTAATGGTGTAGAAAACGAGGGCCAGTGCTGGCAGCACAGGGTGGGGTGTGTGTGCATCTTTAAGAGATTTATGTGGAGGTCTGAGATGAGGAGACAGCACTGTGGTACATCATCATGCAGGAGACATCAGAGACGTTCTTCTTCGCTTGGATGCATTATCATAAAAAGTGATTTAGACTAGAGCTGATTGATGCAAATGGTCCTCTGTTCTTTCCTATCATTAGCGGCCTCTTTCAGTGGCCAGAGGCAGTGATTAAAGCTGTCATTTGGAGCTGCTCATTAAAGACAAGCACCCGAGTAGCAGGAGGAAAAAAGGTTGAAGAAGCATGATTTTATTTTTTTCCCCCTTTCCTTAAAAAAAAAAAAAAAAAAAAAAAAAGGCATTATCCTTTCTCCAGTCCTGGCTCTACAGGACAAGTCTCTGTTTGATGTGAATGGGAATGCAGGTGGTTTGAAAAATAAAATCAGTACATTATTGTCACTTAACATTGAGCTGTGCTGTCCTCCAGATACTAAGATCATTATAAAGGTATCACTGGGTGTATTTGTTAGGAAATAACCTGATGAAATACTAAACAGGGTTATCGAGGCAAGCCAGGGATTGCCACACAGACATTGTACAGGGCTGTAATGACTGTTCTTTTGGGGACTGGCTGAGAAGGATGAGAAGAGGCACATGCGGAGATGCTGGATGGTGATTAGATTTGACATGCTTTATCATAACAGATTTGCCTCTTCAGCCTTTAAATTCTTGAGGGCAAGGACTTTGTTTCACTACAGATACGTACACAGTGTCACACAACACAGCCAGGATCTTGAGTGGGGCTTTGGACATCATTGTACCACAGATGAGAAATCAGGACAAATTGCTGTTGGGTACACATCTTGCAGTTATATTTCTATATAACCACAGACCATGCAAGTCATCCATGAAATTATCCACAGAGCAGTCATAAAGCTGAGGATCTAGTGATTATCCTGGGAATGCTGAGGGTCTTTGGTTCACGCCTCCATGCCCTGAGATCACGGGCAAGTGGGAGAGTTGCCATTCCTCGAGGACAATTCCTCCACTGCTTCCCGAGATGAGAGGCTGATGGAAGTGCTCTGTTGGGATTTAATGACTTGAGATGGCGAGGTCTCCGGGTGGAGGAGGGACAAGAAAGGGACAAAAGGACACAGATTAGGGATGGCAAAGCCTTGTTAGAAGCCAGCAAGCCCCTTGCTCTTGGGGAGCGGCGGCAGCAGCCCACGGGCAGGTTAATTGTGTGCTGAACGTGTCCTCTCCCCGCGCTGCTGCTGTCGGAATTAACACGTTTTTAAAGAGGTCACAGCCGGAGAAGCTTGATAAGTGCTTTTAGGCCAGCCTAATAGAAGATGCTGGGGAATGACTGAGGGGAAGTTATGATGATAGCAAAGGAGTAATTTAGCATATTAGGGGAAATATGTCAAACCAAACTGATTGCTATAAATACAGCTTACTTATTTGAGAATCTGGCTGTGCCCCAAGGATTTTCTGATGGAATTATGGAAGTGCAGCTTGCTTATTACTCGCTGACTTTCACACCATTGTGTCGCCTTTGTCGGTCATGTGCTTAACGCTGTCTAATTGGTACTTTTCTGAATATGCTCATTTTTCTTCTAGTGATCCCATACGAGACACGAGACAATGTTGTGACTCCAAGGGAGTGGTGGCTCCCTCAAAGCTCATGTTATTCTTTAGGAAAACCATTCTCCTGGCTGGGGCAGTTTGCAGGGTCTCAGTGTTGTGGGGGTAAAGGATTAAGGAGTTTGGATAGGGCAGGTGGTAAAGGCAAGAAGCAGAGCTGCTGAAGGTACGTGGTAACAGCCAGTTTGGGATTTGCCTGTGATTTTAACAGCTAGCTTTTCCAAACAGGGCCAGACTGTTTCCAACAGAGCCTTTTTCTGCTTGTCTACTCGAGTGTGATCCTACTCTCACAGCAGTCATTACATTTTATACATTAGATACATTATCTTTTAAGGTATATCCTTCTAATATTCAAATAATCCTTAGTGTACTGGCAATGGTAATAAATTTCTTGATATTAAAATGCCAGAATAAGTAAGCATTTCATGTGTTGTACCATTCACAGTAAGCATTTCATGTGTTGTGCCATTCAGGTTTTGCCTTGGTCTGAACAACAGTCAAGTTTAAAGAGAAGTATTCTGATTTTGGGAAATGCTCTGCTGCTCATTTCCTAGAATTCATCTTGGGCAGCGAAGACATTTAATATGAGGGAGGAGAAAGGTCATTGTGTCAGGAGAATTAAGCATTGCTGTGGTTTTAGACCATTATCTCCTCCATATACATCAAACCCAAGTTGCCAACAATTAGAAAATAGGAAAATCTGTTGGGGCTGTTTCTATTTTTTCTTCTTTGTTTCAGTTTTACTTTATGCCAACTTACAAATTCAGTGCATTCATCTGTCTTGAAGGGCAGACTGGGAAAGTGTGGGGCTTAAAAACACCATTCTTACCTGTGAGGGTGCTGAGGCACTGGCGCAGGGTGCCCGGAGAAGCTGCGGCTGCCCCATCCCTGGCAGTGTTCAAGGCCAGGTTGGACACAGGGGCAACCTGGTCTAATAGAAGGTGTGCCTGCCTGTGGCAGGGGGCTGGAGCTGGATGAGCTTTAAGGTCCCTTCCAACACAAACCAGGCTGGGATTCTGTGATATTTTAGACTCTTGACTTTAGAATGGGCTGCACAGTGGAGCTTCCAGTAAAATTACTGCAGTGATGATGGTTATTGGATAGTTTAGATTCTGTATGATGCCTTATGTACTCGTGACACTTCCCGTTGCTGTTGGTCTCCACCTTACAAAGCTGACAGCTTAGCACCGTTGTCAGTATTGGACAGCCCCTCTGCCACATCTTGCTAATGGCAGCTCGAGGATTGGATTTGTGCAAAAGCTTATGGACTTTGAAGTTAGTCCCAAAGAAAACAGCAGTTTGGCCCCATGCTGACCTGGGTTGAGCTCAGGAGACACCAGTTCAGGCACAGAGGGCAGAGAGCATGGTTGAGCAAGTGTGAAGGTAATTGAAAATTTCATTTTGTTTCATGTGTTTTTAACCAGAGAGCAACTTAACAGCTCTCGGGTCAAGAGAGCATTTTGAAGCTATTGATTAATATTGTTAATAAAATAGTTAGAGTTGCTAAATGAGGCTTGGGTTAAGAGAACAGCGTATAGAGGTCCACATCCATTGTAAGCTGTAGGTATATTATTATTGCTTATGGATGCTTAGCCTCTGTGTTCTTTCTCTTCCTGCCTCAGTATAGCATGTAGAAACATGTGAGACTACTTTCAAAGCAGCACAGTGATGTAAAAACTTCTGGAACCTAAACCATAAAGTTATGCTCTGTGGCTGTCAGAAAATGAAATATACAATTCCCATTTTCTTCCTGATGGAGAACTTGCAATAATTTGGGGGTAAATTAAAAATACAATCCAATCATTTCCTTGTAAAACCTGGTGCTGACATTAGCCTTTAGTTATGACATTGCAATTATCTCCATAGCAACCCGGTGTGATGTGACAGCCACGATGACTGTAGGTTCACATGCTCTTGAGCTGGAGCCAAGGGAGCTGGTTTCTTGCCTGAGACATTTGTGATTTTTCTCCTTTCTTGCAGTAGTTTTGTGCTGGTGTAACATAGCTGCACTCAACTCAGGTCTGATACACCTATTCAGAGACCAGGGGGTAAGATTCTGTGCGTTTATGGGAGCCTTTCAAGCATATTAAGGAGCAGTATCTTATATGATCTCTTCCATTAATAAATAATTTTGAGAAAGCTCGTACATGAATATAGTACTTTCAGGCTATTACATGCAGGAATACATTATCAGTGTAGATTGCACCTTTGTTAACTGTAAAGCCTGTTCTTTAGTCAGATACGTTTTATGTCTCCCTGAAGCCTAGCAGGATAGCAGCCTGAGAAAGAGAAGCTTATTACACATTGAAACAGCTGAAAAGTCAAGAAAGGTGCAAGCTAAAATTTGTTACTAGTTTTGGATTGAGCTGTGTTTTGTGTGTCTTAATGCCTTGTTCTGTCTCCACATTCCCCAGTGATAGCATCTCAGTCTTCCCTAGAATACCTGTCTCCTGTATTTACATTGAGTCATCTGTTGGGGTTATGATATGTAACTGCCCCTTCAAATTGAGGTTGTGTTGCAGGGTTTCTCCTTTAGAGACCATGGCAGTGTGACTGAGCTGAACCCATGATCTACTCTAACATCTCCACCTTCAGGGGAGCGAGGAGGCCGCTGGCACATCAGCTGAGCACGTTCACTTGCAGCAGTGCATTTCCAGCTCTTGCTGTCACCAAACATGGCAGGAGCCAAACCTGAGCGCGCTCCATGCAGAGATGACTTCTCAATAGTGGCTCAAGGCATTTTGTCATGGAAATGCATTGCCAAGCATGCTTGTAATTTGTTAGGAAAACTTTGAAATCACTCTTATTCTCTTGGTGCGATCATGGATTGAAGGGCAATGGAGCCATCCACTGCTAGCTTTAATGCTTTTGTATCTAACTGTGGACACTGCTTTATGTACTCATTATGCCACCAGGCTAGAATTGCTATTATCACACAGTTCTTTAAAAGTGATGGTAATATGTGTACCTCCAATATGTCACTGCTACCACCTTTTAAAAGAAGAACTTGTTTTCCACAGGCATCAAGACTTAAGATGTATTTCACCACCCCTGTGTGTAGCGAGTTGGGTGATTAAATTTCTGTGTGGCGAGATAAGACAGCCTCCTGAAGGATTTATGCCCGTGTTGCTCTGCAGGCTATGTATTTGCTCTTTTGTTATCTCAGTGAGCTGTGCAGGAGGGGTTTGAGGGCATGTGGGGGGCTTTTCTTGTTGCTTTATGGCTTTCGTACCACGTATCCCTGAAATCAGGGGTTTGAATCAATTGGCCCACACAGGTAAGCTGAAAGGAGACATGGTGCCATGTTAGGCTTGGTTTGTGATGCAGAGCCTGAAAGCAAACAGGAATGCATAGACCGTGCTGCCTATGGGGTACTAGAGGGAAGGAGTGAGGCTGCAGAGAAATTGGCTGCCATGCACTTTCTTGGGTTAGTAACCTGGTCCTACAGTAGCCAGACTGCTCACCCTTCCTCCTGCCTTTATTCTGCCTCTTCCTCTTGCCTACAGGCCCTTGGGACTCCTCCATCACATGGGTATCCCACAGCTCTGGTCTCTCCCTATCAGGAGAGCGACATGGGGCAGGAGGCAGAGCTCAGGTAAAGAGAAATGGTATGGAGGAGCCTCTGCATGGCACTGGGTCTTCCGTGCTTCTTTTGAAGCAGGAATAGTCAACTTGGGTTTACTTAGCACACAACAAAGCTGCCTTTGATTGTGAAACAGAAAACTGCTCCAGCCCCCAGGTTGTGTAAATCTGCTGAGATATCATGGGATGAGCTCCTGATGCACAAAGTGTGAGAAAGTGTGGGACAGTGAGGCCATAGCCAAGCAGTAGGGAGAGATGCAGAGAAACTGTGAAGACTTTGAAAGATACTGGCTCAACACACTCACCAGAGCTAGAACCTTACCCACTGTGGTCTTCCATTGGGTTGAATCCACAAGGAGCTCCAAGCTGCACTTCTTCACTGCACTTGAAAATATTTTTCCTTGCATTAAATCTCTCTGAATAGCTGTTTTGCTGAGGGTTTTCTTTTGGCTCTGTTATCCAGGCTTTATGCAGTGTTTCTTTCCTTTTTTTTCTGAGAAAGTGACACCTTACCCTTCCACAGAGCAAAATTGATCTTTCTCAGTAGTGACAAAATATCTCCATTTAAAAGGTTTGACTTTCCACCTGAGACCTGCAGTAAATCTATCTGCTGCAACAACTGGAGCTAAGAAAACTCTGAGAGGAACGAAAATTCCCTTGTAAACATGATTGAAGCATCCATTTACCCGACATCCTTAGCACTGTTCTCTCTAAGGGTGATCCTAGTTAAGGGATGGGAATTTGATTGGTTTTGTTTCTCCCCACTCCTATTTATTTGGAGGGATCTGTGGCTTTCATGGCACCAGGAGCAAAAGGACTGACCCTACCAACATGACTGAAGTTTGGACTTCAGTGGGACTGTTTCAAGTCCCATTATGTACAGTTATGTACGCTTGGTTCAGAATCTGCTGAGGTGGCACTGGAACTCCTCCCATGCTTTCCATGGGGCCTTCAGCTTCTGCTGATCAGCTTTTCCAGCATCTGCTGTGCAGCAGAATGGCTCCTCAGCCATGGGGCTCACAAGCAGCATCTTCCCTGCTCTTCATGCACTCTAACTGGATAGAGAGCTATTTAGGTTGGCTTAAGGTTTTAGTTTCTGTATTAATTCTCTCCTAACCCTCGTTAGCTGCAAGTTAAAAACAATTCTGAAAGGGTTTGATTTCCTAATATTGTATCTTCTGTATCTGCAATGTCTGTTGTGGCCTATTAAGAATTAAACCGAGATCACTAAACTCATTTCATTTATGCCTTGGGCCTCATTCAAACCCTAGTTTCCCAGCAAAGTAAGGCCAATGGATTAACGTTTCACCTAACTCAATGGAGTGGTTTTCATCTCTTTTAATGCCTTTGGCATTAAGGAAAAAAAAAGAAAGGGGGTAGGGAGGGGGAAAAAGACGATGCCTTGACTGCACCAGAGCATTTTGTTAGTGCTCCGGCAGTGCCTTCACTGGGATTATTGTGTAGTGTGCTGGGCTTTATCCCGCTTGCAGTGGGAGGGGAGGAGTGGTAGAAACGCTTAGTGCATCTTTATATCATTAAGCAGTTTGTCTGACCACAAAATTGTATTTTTTTTAAGAGGGATTTGGGTCTTTCTCTTTAAAAGGCAGCCTGGTCTTCCCTGGCCACGACCAGCAGCATTAGCTGCTGTCAGACAAATTACAGGATGGGTGAAGCTGTGATATCGACATGTGCGACTTGATCTTTTTTAATGGGGGCACCACAGGGGTTTCTGACTGCCCCACTGAGCTTAATGTTCTGTAAGGAAAAACAGACGCAGAACTGAAGGACATTTCTAATGGGCTGCCTGCTTAACCCTTTGGTAGCTGCTTTCCTGGCTCCACAGCATCCTTCTTTTTGAGGGGAAGTGTTTAAGGAAGCCCTTGGGAGGTGACTGTGACTTATCCTCAACATACTCCATTGTGCTACCTGAGCAAGCACTGTTCTGTGGGGACACTGCTGTCCTTCCTCCCCCGCCTCTTCTCCTTAGCTCATAATTAAACCAAATGGTTGCAAACTCTATGGCGAAGGGAGCTCTGTAATTATAACAACAAAATAGCTTGTAAATTGGAGTTGTCTACTTCTTTATATTAACAACAGCTTTACGTACAAGTGTGGCTATTTATTTTGACCTTCCATAATAATTAGCTTCCTAGGGATAAAGAATTCGACATCTCCGAATTCATCAGTGCAGAACAGCGAAGGTGAAGACCCTTATGCAGAGTGGGGAATTCTGCAGATTTATTTGGGGTTTGCTTTATTTGTGTGTGTGATCCTGTCCTGCCTTTTTTCCTTTGCTAACAAGCTCCAAAATCTGAGCAGTGCAATCTGCAAGACCCAAGGATGTCCTTAGTTATGCCTTCTCCTTGGAGACCTTCCTACCAGCTCAGAAAGGTGTACAAGGCTCTGGAGATGGGGCTTTAACAACTGCTGCTTTGCAGAGATAGAAAGCCACCAACTGAAAGGTTAGCTTCTTTTCCCTAAAACCACAGCCTGAATGTCAAGAATGCTTGGGCACGTTGGTTGCCCAGTTCAGTTGTTTTGCTCCCAGTCACTATTATTTTACTCCCTTAACTTTTACTATGCCTCAGCTTTCACTAAGTCACTGGTCCATAAGCAACAGGGCACAGGAAATATGGTGCAGGTCTATGAAGCTTTTTGCTGGATAGATTATTGAAGTATCCATCTATTATTTATTGTCATTAGCACTAAAAAGGCCATGAAAGCTCTTAGCATCTTGTTTACTTCATGCAGCTCATACTGAGGACTCCTCTCTAGCTCTTGAGATAGTGGAGTAGTTGTAAATAGAACTTAAAAAGTAATAAAACCTATATTCACTGCTGTATGCCACTTTGAGAGGCAACTGCTTATCTCCTGTGCTGTGTTATTGGCAAGGAGGGAGCAGTGGTGTTTCTCTCATGAAATGCATGATTTCATCTACTTCTGGTTATACCCTGCACCACAACCTCAGGTGAGAATGGTCCCACCCCTAGGCAGACCTGCAAGGGCTGGGAAATTTCAAGTCCTGTTTGGTTTTGCCCCATGGATCTCATCCCACACTCAGAATTTATCCACTGTCAGAAGTCGCTTACCTCTGAGCTTCGGTGGTGAAACAGTCAGTTTGGCTTTGTGCTGTTTGCCTCAGTTGTAAGGGGACAGATGCACCCACTTAGCCTGTGGTCTGCTTTGGAACAGATCTGAAGAGGCAGAGTGCTTTTGTACCCTGGGAGGGATAGAACCACCCAGGGCACCACCACACTCCCCTCACAAGGCTTTTTCTCACCATCTGTTTAGACCTTTGAGTTTCTGGATTGAGTGAGAGATTTCTTAGCCCACTGCACGTGTGTTAGGTGCATGCAGTGGACTTATCTTGTAAGGAGCTTGCTTAAGAGATGTGTTTGATAGGATCATCCCTTGGGTCTTCCTCTGGGTTTCACTGAGCATGGGGAGGAAGAGGACAGAGTTGGCTTTGCACTGTATGCTTCTGAAAATCCAGTGTAAATCTATGCAGCATGTTGTAGGAGAGGTAAGTGAAGGCACGGGAATGAAGTTGACATCAGTTCTGTACGACCTGTAGTCATATTTGAGGGTGAGGCCACTGAGGATCCAATAGCTTGCTAAAGATTGTTCTTCATATGCTGTATACAAGGCCCTTGCCTTTATGTTGATTTTAGGGTGTGTTTGGGGATACATATTAGCATGCCAAGGCCACAGTTGCAGGATGCATAATATTTGAGTGATGCATTCCGGGAATATCCCAGCATTATTAATGTGATCTGAGTCAGGTCTGTTTATGTGGTTACATTTTTGTCCATTTAGCCAAGGCATATGATAGAAGTTTTTGTTGGCTTTTGTGCTCTCTGCTGGCTTTATTAGCTGTGAGGTGACAGATGATCTTCCTCCAGGATAAAGTTTGCAGGGATAAACTCGCCCATCAACTTTCTTCTTTAAATTTGCATTGGCAGTGTGAGTTGATGCACAACCAGCCCTTTGAGTTAGAAGGCTGCAGGGTTCTTCATCAGGTGAGTGCCACCCTAAAGCTGGGTTTATTGTGCAATCAAACCACCATCTTGGTACCTGTCAGTGCAGGGGACTGTTGTTCTCTACCTTCTTGCACCTATGCAAATATCTTGTATCTGCTTGTGTTGGAGCAGAGCCACCCTATACACACTACCCCTTGTTTTGCAAGGAGTAAAAGTGGTTGGTGTTGCCAGCTGGCTACTAACAGAAACAGGGAATAGATTGGTATTTTAAACCTTGTAAACACTATAGCAGGGAGGGCTGGTAGTGCTGCAAGGACAAATGGAGTAAAATTAAAGCAAAGTAGCACCTGAATACTGATCAGCTGAAGGGAAATCACATCATCAGTCAGACTGAAATGATGAAAGCTTGTCCCAAGGAAGCTGGACATGCTGCATCCACTGCGGGTGCAGCACTCTTACCTTGGCATGAGCTACATGGCTCAACTGGGGCTTCTCCTGGTAATGTACAGGGTAATTCTCATGGCGAGCTTAGAAGTGTGATTTCAACAAGAGGTATCAAAGAAAAGAATGTGTATATATGCTTATATATATATATATATATATATGTGGAAGTGTGTACTTGTTTAGTGACCCAGGGCAGTGAGTAGCACACAGGCTTGCTGCGGTCAGGGTGATAAAGGCCATTTTGTTGTGCTTCCACTTGCCTGCACCACTGCTGTCGGCCTTAGCATTACCTGGGGAGCAGCAGCGATGGGGTTCAGTTGGCATCTGTTACGTTGAGAGCCTGAAACATGAGCCCCGAGGCAATTAATGTAATTACGTCATTACCGTCACACCCCTGATGTTACAGTGTGTCACCGGCAGACAATTGCAGTGTTGTGATTTCTTAGTTATGGAAAAGGTGATTAAGGCAATTAAGTGGGTGATTAAAGCTGCTCAGTCAGAGGTGCTGACTGATGCTATTACCCAGAAGCAGCACTGGTATCGTCACAGGGATGTGAAGTGCCCCTATCAGCAGCGCTTGCTTGCAGCGGGGTGCCCGAGGTGTTTCTCCAGCCTGTCCCCCCTGCCCCCTCACTCGGCCACGGAGATTTACAAAAGGTGTTGTTGAGAAATGAGCCACATGCAGCATCAACTACATGGTTAAATAAAAAGCTTCAATGTTCCCTTTGAAATGAGCATTATTGGCTTTATTTAATTAAATATGGATTTACACTATAAATATTGGAGCTCATAGAGCCCATATTTCAATTAATGGATCATTTATATGTCACACTCGCTTTGTAATTACTGGAATGTGAAAATACAATGGATTGAGATGATTTCCCCTCCTCATCAAATAAATCTGAGTGAGAATCAGATAGAAACTGTTCTCCTGCCCAGAAGCGTGTGGGCAGCCTGAGCAACTGCACACGTACAAGACAGAGGGGGGATTTTTGGCAGGTCATCCCAGGAGAGGCAAGTAGGTTTGGTGAGGCATCTGTCTTAATACCACCGGTGATGCTGTAGGACTGAAATCTGTGTAAATGAAGTGTTTTACTCCCAGGGTGAGGCTGGCAGTTAAGTTGACAAATACAATGTACCATTTGGTGCAAAGGATGTAGATTTGTTGTTTTGTGTCTGGTTAGGACACCAAACAAGCGTGTTTAGAAGCTGAGTTTCACAGTGCTCTCACAAGCTGTTTGATGGTGACTTGGTGGGGTGGGGACTGGTTTGGGGTTTTGGTGCCCAGAGAGCAAAAAAGCATAGAAATGTCATTGTCTCTTGTCGTCTGAACACTGCCCACACACATTTTTATAGTCCCCTCCTTCTATTTGCAAGGATGTGGTATGCAGTTTTTAGGGCATTTTATGTTAAGAAGTACAAATAAACATGTCAGGCTTTGCATCAAACAAATCCAGGGGTAATTCAGACTGGTGAGGATCTGATGTCAGGAAACGGGGCCTTGTTATGTTCTGCTTGGCAGAAGAACCAGCTCTGGCCTCGACCATCTCCTCCTCCCTGGCTCCTGGCCATACATCCCTGGAACCTGCCTGGCCCCCATTTCCTGACCAGCAAAAGGTGGCTGGGAGGGCCTGGCCGTGCACTGACATGGCATACATAATTCCATCAGAAAATATCCAAGGGTGGAAATCATTGTTCTCCGAACTAGCTGAGCTGGAGCCAGAGCAGAAATACTAAAGTCAGTTGTGCCTTTGAGCTGCCTATAACAGCGCCCTTTGGAGACCCATTTCATACAAAATTTGAAGCCTGTGTTTATTGCCCATTAAAGCAACCTTTATTTTATGGCAAATGTTGCAGTAATTGCCTTTTACGAAGAGCACTTTGTAACACACATGCACTGTTGAAAGAAAACCACTCTGGTATTGTCTATCGGGACTTAATGGCGCAATTAATTTTACTCCATCTGTTCCTGAGACTTTAAAGGAAAATGGATTTTTTTTCTGAGCGCACTTTAATGAAGAAGATAAAGCGGCCCGGCTGGTGTCCCACCGGCTCAGCGCAGTAAGTTCAGATTATTGCTCAGTCTGTCAGAATGGGCTGCTTCCCTCGGCAGCCGCCGCAGCGAGCAGCCCGAGCTGGCCCCTCGCCGCGCCATTCCTGATGACAAACTGCCAGCCGGCTCCCACAAAAGCGCGATTAAAATGTCAGCACAGGATGACGAAGGGGCCAAGAGGGTCCTCGGAGACAAACTGTGTTCGCTATGAGTTAATACTTCACTGCAGTGTGGGGCTGGGCTGCTGCTGGTTCAGGGAAGCGGCGAGGCAGAGACTTACAATGGGCTGGTGTGAAAATACAGATACACCTCGTGCTGTAGCCTCAGCTGGAGCGCGCTGGCTCAGCGCCGCTGGCATCGCTTCTTTATACCGGCTCAGGGTCCTCCAGCAGAGCCGAGCTGCTTGTTTTATGTCCCCACCACCCCATAGTGCACCGAAAAGCAGAGATGGAGCATTTGTTTCCCTTCACAGGGACCGCACTGGAGAAGGGCGGGGGATGCTGCTGCAGGCGCTGTGTGAGGTATTTTGCACACAGACACTGCAAAGGGGCTAAAGATGGGGATTTTGTAGCAGAACACAAGGCCTGGTAGCCGCAGAGCTCTGTATTGTGGGGCTGGAGCTGCTGCAAGGGCAGAAAAGCCTCTGCAGGCAGCTGCAGTCTGCCAGGGGAAGGCCAATACCCCAAAGAGCTTATGTTAACAGCTTCCTAATACCTAAATGGGGCCACAAGAAACTTGTAGAGGGGCTTTGGACAAGGGCCTGTAAGGACAGGACAAGGGGAATGGCTTTAACCTGCCAGAGGGGAGACTGAGATGAGATCCAAGTTGTGCAGCTCCCGTTGTGCAGACAGGGCTGGGGGGCCCAGGCTGCTCAGGGCAGCCCTCAACAGAAGATGCTGACTTGTGCACAGCGTGCTAAACCTGTGCCACATCAGTGTGAGCATCCCGGGGTGTTCCCCTTGCAGTGCTTCGGCATGTGTCTGTTGACAGGGAAGAAGCGATGCTTTGCCTGGTCATGGTGTGGTGGTTTGTCGGCCCTCACCTGTGTTTGCTAACTTGGGAAGGGGTAGGACCTGCTTTGTCACTGCAGTTTAATTCCCTGAGAGCCCTCCTGAGTAGTTTCTGGGGGTGTGAGAGTGACAAAAGCCTGTAATGAAAAGGAGAGAAGATTTTCAGCTCTGGCATCCTGCTGGGAGTGATCTGCACTCCTCCTGGGCAGCAGGTGGGAGCTGCACCATTGTCCCTAATGGTTATTAGCCAGTGATGAGCAGGACAAATGTGGGGTCACCTCTCCTGCTGGCAGGGCAGCAGTTGCAGGATTTAAAGCCCCTAGGAGAGGAAGAAATGACATGGTTACTACCTACAGCTCAGGATATGTGACCTGCTCAGTTTTAAATGATCTGTTACACTTTGGGGGAGGGAGAGCTGGGGACTGCTAAAGCAAGTTGAATTCAAAATATATTGCGTACTTGAATTAAATGCAATCAGAGACATTCACTGATATCATAATGGCTCTTGAATAATCAGCACAAGACATAGCACTGGGCTATTGACTATTTAAAGCAAGATCCAGCAAGACAGAGATTGCAGTGGGCTGCATTTGGTGAGGGGTGGTTTTTGTTTGTGATGCCATGTGCTGGTTCTCAATGAAGATTTAAAGCAAAGGATGTAAAGCAGGAAGCCTGTACATTGCCAATTAAATTTGCTTGCTTCTTACTGTTCATTTTTAGTTAAAAACCACCCATCTTCCCAGATATCCGTGTTCCTTATGGACTTGCCTCATCCCACCTCCCCAGTGTG
This sequence comes from Neopsephotus bourkii, assembly GCF_033783945.1. NCBI lineage: Eukaryota > Metazoa > Chordata > Aves > Psittaciformes > Psittacidae > Neopsephotus > Neopsephotus bourkii. The sequence continues at coordinate 94,528 of NW_026901225.1, read as the reverse complement.
CTCCTCTGCTGCATCTTGTCCCCGCCCTACTCCCCTTGGCCTCTTTTTCTCCCCTCGGAGCACTCCGCAGTTGGGGGTTGATCTTTCTCTTGTGCCCATTTAACTGGAACAGCTCTCCCTTCCCTCCCCTGAGCCACTTCCTCACCTCAGGTTGCCCCTTAAAAACTCCTGATTTGCTTTTCTCTGCAGCTGGTGCTAAATGCTCCATTATTGCAGCTTTCCCTGCTACTTTAAATTCCCACTTTTTTGCCATGTCATTACCCGCCTGCATGAATTTGGACCTTTTTGCTACTAAATTTCAGGGTTTTTTCAGGCTTCGCTTTGTCTCCCTGAGTAGTTTGCCCTGTCTGGGAGTTGCTGACCCAGATGTGTGCAGTAAAGTGTCCCAGCTGTGTTAATAGCTGTGCCTGGGGATCTCTAAGCACTTTGCAAACAGGAGCTGAGGCTCAGGGTCTCCCATGAGGGTGAGTGTGTTGGGTTCCAGCTGGATGAGCTGAACCAAGGGCTGTGCAAATGTCTCGATCAGATGGGGTCGGCAGCAGGAACTGAAAGGCACCATCACTTTCTGGTGCTTTCTTCAAAGGATTTGTATGAAACTAAATTGTGTTGTATCGGATTAGGGCTCCAGAAGTTTACTGTGTGCAGTATAGCATACATCTGCTCCCACAGTAATCTCCCCTTGGATGGGATGCACATTTATTCTGTGAGCTGTTTCAACAGGAAAATAAATGTGCCCACATCAGTGTGTTATTGAGGGAGTAAAGGGATGCAGCTGGTCCCAAGCTCATTCAGCAAACCTGCACTGTGACTTACAACTCTGTTCTGCACACACTGTGCCATTGGCTCTTCACAACCTATTAATGTAAGGGTTTATAAGTAGGTTCAGTCAGGGCAAGATTCCTGTCTAACACTTGGTGCTTTCCAAACCCTGCGGTAAATCCCCTTCTGAATGGAGCACTGTGCTGGCTTTTCAAGGCTGGGGAGAAGGGAGGATTGAAAGGTTTGCCTTTGCATTCTGCACGCCTCGCCTGACGCAGGCATATAAACCACAGGAGGTTTGCGCTTGTGTTTTCCCAGCTCATTTCCCATAACCTGAGAAGTGATCCCTGAGTGTCAGGTGGCATGAAGGCCACTCTCCATGGAGAGCAAAGCAAAAGAAACCAGTCTGCTCCTCTGTGTGGCTAGCTCTAATTTATCCCTTTAAGTGTTGCTTACATAGGAATGGAAATGACTGTCCCCCCGTTACCAGTTTGGACTCAGACGGCATCTCTCTGACGCCGAGCTTTGTTTCAGGAGTGTTCCATGTTAAGGCTCAGGAACCTTTCAGAGCTGCTGGGTCATTGTTTCCCTTGGTAGAGTTTTGATCTCTTTCCAAAACGTGTCTTTCCTCATTCATGGGGGAAAATAAAATGCCAAGATGGTTCTTCTTGGCAGCCCTTGGCTTCAAAGAAGCTTCTTCGGCCTGGTAGATACGGGCAAGAAGCAGTGAGGGGCTGAAATGTGGCTTCCAGCAAGCAGAAAGTTCTGTGTTGACAGCCCTGAGGGCATGAGACTTGCTTAAAATCATGAGGGTTTTACAGTACTAAAAGTTGGTTGGGTTGCTCTGTCTTGCTTTGAGGGGGTCGAGCCACAATCATGGGCTTCTGTACTGTTTTCCAGATGTATTCTGTGGTACACAGGGCACCATAATGAGGCTCGTTTCAACTCTCCTGTATGCAGTGGTGTCAATCGGAAGTAAATTCATTAAAGACAGTGGCAATACACTGCAGGACACTGGACATGAGTAGGAATAAACCTGAACAACAGGGACATGATAAAGATTTGGGTTGAGGCTTAAGGTGGGGGTTCAAGTTTACAAAGAAATAGAAAAATCAAACATCCGTATTTGTGAAGTGTTCAGGTGGCTGCAACACCTGTATGCTCCTGAGGCGTCCCAGTAGGCACAGTGTGAATATTGCAGTGAAAAGCAGGCTCTGAAATCAACAGCCAGCATTTCAAGAGGTCTACCAAACAGGAGACCCGATATGCTAAAGAAAACACAGAAAATCCTGGGAAGCATCTCCTTTCCATGGCAGTATACCTGAAATACCACCGTGACCCAAGGGACATGTGTAATAGCATTTTAAGACAGTTCTTTGAGAGCAAACATTGAATTTGCCCCCGTGTATTAGATCAGCAGGTAAACAAGTGCTGTTCCTGTGGAACGGGGGTGGCAGGAGGTGGTGCGGAGCTGTCAGTAGCCCTGTGGTGCGTGCCAAGGGGATATGAATCCTCCTGGCTCCTTGCAGCAACCAGATGGTGCCCTGAAGCCTAAAATTTGTTTGCCATTCCTTTGATTTCCGAAACTCCTTTGCTTCATGATCCTGCTCAGTTTCACTGCTTGGTTTGCAGGTGAGCCAAGCACCCATCCGCTTTCTCCAGAATACATATCCTGGTCTGAATCCATGGGGTTTTGCCAGCAGCCTGATCTTTATGCTGGCTCCAGCAGGATGCTGTTAAACTTTGCAGTGCTCTGATGTGGGGTGGGATTGCCCAGCTCTGGGGGTGCTGCTGTTGTAGGAGGGCTGGAGCTGCCCTGGCCGGGTGCTGCTGCAGCCCACCTTACCCCAGTGGGTCCCCGCAGCCCCAGCATGGAGCAGTTTAAGGCATCACTGGGACTTGCAGGAGTGCTTTGTGCTGGCTCGCTTGACCAAGCATAATGCAAAGTGCTGTTGAGCACTCATGCTCATGGCCTTTACACCTTCCTCTGCTTTATTTCTCCTGTCTACAATTCAGCAGCGCTTAAGAGTAATGCTCTGCTTTTACCCAGTGGTTTTCATCCCTGGATTTCAGGGATCTGTAAAGACTGATCACCAGTTCCCTTTGAGCAGAGGCACCTACAGCCATATGAGAAGTCAGTGAGAGCCCACACTAAACCATGACATCCTTGGTCCTGAGCCTTGTCACAGACTGAGCATCACTGATGGTCTCAACACCCTCTTCCTGCTCCTGTGTTCCCTCTGCCATTCCACTGTGCTGCATCCATCACCTGATGGGAAGCAGGCAGACCACCTGCAAGCTGCAGAGTGCTGAGCCCTGCTGCTGAGGGATAATAAGGCAGAGCAGACATAGGAACTTTTAAAAGGCTGCCTGGCACAAAAAGCCAATGGAGGAAAGGCAAAAAAGCCCCAAACAACCCTCCAGTAATTTCCACAGTTCATGCTGCCTTAAAAACTTGTAGTGGTTTAGACTTTTGTTAGACATTCCACCTCTTGATCTTCAAACTCTAGGTAATGATGGAAAAGAAAAATCCAGAGCTTAATATATTTTATAACAAAATAACTTTCCCATGACTTCCATCGTCAGAATATCTTTTACAACCAGCCAGACCCTTGTTGGTGCAGTGGAGTTTTCTGATTTAACAGGCTACAGCTGAAGCAGGTTAGTAGGGTTTCGGGTACAAGGAGTTAAGTTCACACCCCTGCCGAGTGCCTGGACCAGCCACAACTTTGGCTTGTCAAGTTGGGAGAATTCCTGCAAATGAACTTTGCAAAGAATTATGCAGGGCTTGGCATTACAGTATTACACACGCGCCTGTTCTCAATCACTCACTGGAACTTATTTTGTAGTTAACCTCCATAAAGGACTGCACAACCGAGCAAAGGCCTGTCACACACACATTATTTAGAAGCCCTTATTATTATTTTATTGCCAGTCCTTGACAGCTGAGGAAAAGCCAAGCGCTTTAATCTTTCTTTCCTTTTAGTTTACAGTGTAAGAGCTGCATGTAAGATGGATTTGATTAATATGTAACAGAGATGCAATTCTCTGTAAAATGTGCTGTACTTTAGAACCCTGGAAAACAAACTGCATCACAATGGCTTAAATCTCAGTCCATTGTATTATATAGACATCATAAATAATAGAGAGCAGGCAGATATTGCTGCAGGCTTCATCTACATAACACATCTGAGCTCTCTATAATGTGTTCAACTTGTCACTTTTAGTACAGAAGAGAGGCAATAAAGCTAACAGCTGACTAAACCACATCAGCCTTGCTTCCACTTCCAGGGTGGTGAATGCTCATTAAGCAATCTTAGCTGTGACTTTTAAAATCCATAACTCTTACAAATGTAAAAAAGTTGCCACAAAAGATTAAGCGCAAAATACATGTCAAAGCATTAATTTTGTGTGCGTAGATTCCAAGCACCGCAAACCTCAAATATTTCTCTGTGTTTTGTTTTATATATGCTTTTGGTTAAAACAGATCTTCATAAAAAATACTTGTTTCCATCTGGGGCAGAAAATACCTCTGTGATTGTAGCCAAGGAAGGAAAATGTATTTCGTGCAGCCAGAACAGGCTGCACTTGTGCAACCCAGTCAGGTTTTCCCTTGGCAGAAATGGTGGATGTATGGTGGGTGAAATTACTCCCTAGGCAGAGTTCGAGCGCAGTGTGACCAGGACTGAGATGGTTCCTCACAGGTTAGAATGGGGGTAGATCCTGCATTGGAGGCAGGGCCAAAATGAAGCTGAGAATCTTTTGGCATGAGCTAAAGGTTGGAACCAAAGCACAAAGACCAGGCTGAGAGCTGGGAGCCAGCCACCTTGTCCTGCAGGATGGTCTGGGATCAAAGGCAGTATCAGGAATATGAGATAGGAAGGATAAGTGAACAGCAGAGCTGCGGTTGCTGGCTGATGGGATCTCATGGGGCACCCATGGGACAAGCTGCATCACAGCACTCAAGGTGCAGATGTTGCCCCCAGTGACTCGCTCTGTGCCCCAGAGACCTTCTAGCTCTGCCTACCCCTCTGACTCCAGCTGTCAGATTGGCTCCTGTGGATGTGCACATTACCCTTTGAATACTCCAGAGGCTGCGCAGGAGGGCTGGGACACCAGCAGCAGTGTCCCATGTTGCTGTTCGGAGATCAGCCAGGCTCCTGGAGCCAAACTACCCAGCTACCTTTAGATCACCGTGAGCTCCAGCCAGACAAAAGGAAAAGGCAAGTAGAAGTAGGTACTTTCAGTGAGAAGGAGATGAGTGTTCAGGAAAGTCACAGAGAGGAAACAAAGAAGAAAAATAGACACGGGTTATTGTCACAAGGGTACAGGCTGGAGGGTCTCTGCTGGTGTCCAGTGGCCTTTAACCTGGCTCAGTTAGGGTTCACCAGGTAGTTCCATCTCTAGTAAAGCTAAGGCTGAAAGTGAGAAGTAAGTAATGCGCAGGCTTTGCTTTGGGGCTTTTTTTTTTTTTTTTTTTTTTTTTTGCACAAAGGAATTTCATCTTGTGACAAAAAAAAAATTTGCTTTTAATTATGGGGGAAACATTTCAAAGGCAAAAAAATGCAACTTGGAAAGCCTAATTCCCGCTTGCACTAGGGAGGGTGCCAAGCTGTCCTGTTCAAAGTCTTTGTTTTTATAGCACGGAGACAAAGCCCAGATTTAGAAAGGGAAAAAGGGAAAGACCTGAAAGGAGATTCCCCCCCCCTTACCTCCAATTTCCTATCAGATATGAAAAATGTTTTATTTTCAGGAAAATGGGTGGTGCTGCAGATGATCTGGAACAGGGCTCTCTGTGGGACTAAACTGAAAGGGCTGTGAGAGGGGTTGTTGAAAAGCTGTGGGGTGGAAATAACACAGAGTGTTGCTTCCAGTGTAGCTGAGAAGCTGCTCCAGCCTTTTGGCAACCACCTTCCCACTGCATCGCTGTGGCTTGTCGTTGATCATCATCATCATACACAGGGGGATGTATGGGCATCAGCATCCCTTCCAAAAAAGGGTCCAGAACTGAGCAGGCAGCTTTGTTTCTTGGTAACACCCCCTTTTCTGGAAATCCTGCCATTCCAATGTCTTCTCTTTTATATCTTAAAGCAAAACATTAATACCTGAGGCTGATTATTCTGGAATCCAAGTGTGCTGTAGTTCCCTCCTCCCCCCTAATGGCACCTGGGACTCTCAGAGGGTGTGATGCTGTCACACAAAAAGTCTTTAAGAATCTTTCACTGCAGGCTGACATCCCCACAGGATGCTTTTTAGCAGTTTCAGAAGCTTTTCTTTCCCATGGGGGTTATTAAATGTCTGTCTTGCATATGGACCGATATTCGCAGCCTTCATTTCAGATTTAAATCGGTTTTAAAGCTCTGTGTGAGGTGGTAAAGAAAATGCACTGTTGTTTTAGAGGCTGTGGTCATGGGAGCAAGATTGAGAGCGATGTGGTAGCTAGGAAGCAGAGGTGAGGAGAGGGAAAGGGCTGTCCCACCAGTATCATTCTACTACCAAGGAAGATGATAAAAATGCCATCCCATAGGCCATTTGCATTTGGTGAGAGTGCTGGAGAAGACAGTGTAAGGTACTGGTTTGTACTGGCCCTACAGGCCAGGGAAGGAGTAGGACTGTATGGTCCAGTAGGTCAAGTCTCTTATGCCTAAAATACCCCCCGCTTTGGTAGATAAAAGCTGATTCTTTTACTGGGACATAAATACAATCTTTTTGTCTTCTTTCCCCTCTGTATCTGCATATTACGCTGTTGAGGGTGGTGAAGGAATGTTGGTTTATTAGCTTGAAAGAAACTGGAGTAGACAGGAAATTGGAGGAGGACATGGGCAAAAAAATGGAAGATCCAAAATCAATGTGCTCTTCAGTAAAAGAAGGTATTCATTCAAATTCTCCAGTTTCTTCAGGATACGTCTGTATTTCAGTGTCTTGCCATATGTTGGGATGACAGCAAAGTTTACCCTTAATATTTTTCAAGGCACTTCAATGTTAAAATGATAGATAGACTTCACACATGCTCTCAACACACTGCGTTGGTGCGAACGCGGAGGATAGAGAGGCTGAACAAGTCTGTTAGTCCTTTTTTTCCCTGGTTGCTCCACACTTGTATTCTTATCTTTGTCGTCCCTTGCATCCCAGTGTGCATTAGTGAACACTGATGCTATGAAATGAAGATGTTCAGGTTGGTTTGTGTGTTTGTTTTCTGCTTTTCCCCTGTTTGCCATGGGGATTAGGTTTGAGCTCATCCCATGGTGGTGTGGAGAGCAGTGCCTTCAAAAACACAGTCGCTTCACTTAGCTCTCCTTTGGAGGCCGTCCAGGAAGAGCATGTTCCAATGGGCGCACCAGGGGAAGAACAAAGCCTGTTAGTTTTCCCATCCACAGGGTAATTGATGTGTTGGGGTTGGTACAAGATTAGCCTGGCTGTAACGTTTAAATAGCCTGTCTACAGATCGGTTGCATTTGAAAGAACTTTGAAGGGGAAGCACACCAGAGGGTTTTTTTGTCCTAGCAGCTCTTCAGGAAGAGCAGGATCAGCCTCCCACATTGCACGCCTGATACCTGGCTTACCCTCCTCTTTATTACTATTGATCCGAAAGAGAAAATGTTTTAGCAGTTCTGGACAGCTAATCAGTATCATCTGATTCCCATCTACGCGTGCCGGCAAAGGACAGTGTGTGGGAGCGTGTCTGTGCTCTGCCTGCTGGGGGATAAATAAGAAGCCTTCAGTCTCCCAGGCTGTCAATCCAGCAGCTTTTGCTAAGTGCCACCTTCCAGCCTAACACACAGCACTAGTGTTGGGAGGCAGAGGGAAACAAGCCTCTGAGCATCCGTTGTACGAGGGTGCTGTCTCTCGATTTCCCAGAGGCTCCTGGCAGAGCCCTTCTTGCACTGGGCAGCGCAACAAACTGCCTGCAAATAAATAAAGTGACTTGCAGACAGCAGTGATGGGGAGGGGAAGAAATGGTGCGATAACATTTGCGAGTGAATAATGTCGCTGGGGCGAATGGGATCCGACAGGAATCTTAGCTCAGCAGCAGCTACCGACTCTTTACGGCACAGCCAGATGGCCTGGTGCAACAACAGCCTTTCAGAATTAATAACTGCTGCTCTGCAGGGAGAGGTTCGTTCAGGAGCTGTTTCGCGTTTCGGCAGGAGTAGGTTTAGTTTTTTTCCTAGTGCTTTCTGCCTGCTTTGCTGTGGGGAAGACATCAGCCACGCTCAAAGGGGGGGTAAAGTAGGAAGGGTAGATTCTCTGTCTCCCTCCTCTTTCTTCTCTCCCCTACTCCCCCTCTGTGCTGCTTTCCCTCTGCCTTTGGCTCTGAACATTGCAGCTTTTAATCTAGAAATTATGGTAAGTTGTATGTGCATTTTGAGAGTATATCATTGCTGCAGTTAATTAACAGTTATTAGCGTTAGCGTACTGTGCTGTATTATATGTCACAAATCATCGAGTCTCCCTGTGCAGTTACAGCAATTAAGAACTCCATCACACCTTCTGTATAGTCATTTGGTTCTCTTCCAGGTCTTTTCAAAACTGGAAATTGCTAATCAAATCATTTCTGCTCTGTGCCTCGCTATCGTTTATTCCATTCCTAATGATGTGCGACTTCTCTTCCTTTGGCCGTTAGCGGAGGCATCCATGCGTCTAACCCATTTCACACCACCAGCATGCTTTGGAGAGGCGATAATGAACTTGCAGGAGGAAGTGGAGGGTTTGGTGGTTCTCCCCCCAGTGCTGCTTCTCCTTCTTAGTTTGGTGTGTCCCCCCCTCTTTTTTTAACCCAGTGTCTTTCCTGCTGTTGGGTGATTGAATTTTGAAACTGTAAAATGCATTGACAGACTTACAAACCCAACTTGCCAGAGCTGGAGCTATCGCAGTTTAGCTTCAATTCAGAGCTCAGTGAGATTCGTGCCTGATCAATTTGTCATCCCTCTAAATGGAACCTAATTACTTCCCAGGGAAAGATTGCAGGCAAATATCGCCCTTTGCATCAGCAGCCTTCTGCAGTGAGGTGGAAGCAGAGTCCAAAGGGTTTAACTAATGGAGGATAGCACAAACCATGTCTTACCCCTTTCCTTAGTCCTGTCAGGGAGGGGTTATTTTATTCATGTTGTCAGTAAAATTGCCTTCACATTTGCTTAGGTTGTATGTCAAAGACATATTTTGTTTTTCAGGTCATGTGAACGTCATGATCCTGACAAGGATGTTTGGTTTCATTTGAATACTAAGTCCTCTCTCTTATCTAGAGATAAGAGATTCCGTGTATGCCAAATCCCAAGACATCCTCCTGTGTGTTTCTGTGGCTGTTGGAGCTTTCCTTGGAGCATTCCAGTGGTGTCAGTGCCGTGGCTGAGTGCCCTGTTCTGCACCATGGGGTCAGGTGGACTTGGGAAAACTTTGTCTAGAGTCACATTTCTTGATATAAATAGTTTTAGGTGTTGTCTATTGGAGAGGAGCCTCCCTGAGAGCTGTTAGGAACATTAAATCAAGGTGGTCATTGCCTTGCCTGTGAGTGACAGCTCTGAGCCCTTGGGATCTGCAGGCCACTTGTCAGTCCCACCCTCACTCGCCAAATAACCATAACCAAGGAATCCAGACATCTGCTTCTTGATCCAGCTCGTCAGTTGGCTTCTCTTTGCCTCAACATGCTCTTCTGTAAAATATACACAGTATAACTTGACCCTCATTGCAAGATTTTCTGAGGATTATATAGTGTTAACAAAATACATAAGGAAGGTGTCAGTGCCAAGCAGTAGCTATTATCTGCTTCAGGCAGGAAGAGCTCAGTTCAGAAAGCTAAAGCATCTCCCATAGCTAATTACTCACTGTGGGATGTAGGGGCCTCTCCACTTGTCCTTTGCATTGGCCACCACAACCTCAGCCTCCTTTGTCTTCTGCTTTGTTTTGCTTTAGTTGTAGCTATGTTTTACATTTATATAAATGTAAAAGTAGAGTTTTACAGGAAAAACACATTATAGACTAAAGTTGAACTGAATGTGATGAGCCTTTCTGAGAGTGAGGGGGCAATTTCTTGGATGAAAAATCTATAGAAAGCTTTAAATACAAAGGTGACATCCCATAGCTTCAGTAATCTCAGAGCCATTGGGGCAGAAGGCAGAGAACATGTTGAGAGGAGTGTCACAGAATGGAATCACGGAATGGTTTGAGTGGAAGGGACCTTAAAGCTCTTCCAGTTCCAACCCCCTGCCACAGGCAAGGACACCTTCCACTAGAATAGGTTGCTCCAAGCCCTGTCCAGCACTGCCAGGGATGGGGCAGCCACAGCTTCTCCAGGTGACCTGTGCCAGCACCTCAGCACCCTTATAATGAAGATTTTTTTCCTAATGTCTAATCTGAATCAACCCTCTTTTAGTTTAAAGCCATTCCACCTTGTCCTGTCCCTACAGGACGTTGTAAAGGCCATTTCCCAATAGGCTTGTACATATGCCATTCCCTAGAAACCCAGCTCTGGCTTTTCTTGGAGACTTTTGGTCAGTTGCTGCAGGACAGCTCTCTGTTGTGAGGAATTAACCAATCTCCTTACGATCAAGAGTCACAGGTCACACCACATAGCTGGGGAGGGCCATGAGTGGGAGATGGCAGTGGCTCCCAAGGAGGTCCCTGTTGTGGGACGGTGGGGAATGAGTTTGTGCTTGAGGCTTAGGGCAAAGGGAGCAGTGGAATGGGGAATTCCCTGCTAAGTGACTTCTGCCCATGGCTGTTTTACCCACACAGGCCCAGATCCCCACATGCTATAGCCCGGGAGCTGTTTGCAACCTAGACACAGCTCAGCTGGTGACCCTGCGTGCTCTCAGAGCCCATCCTCCTCTTGTTGTACATTTTTGACGTGCAGATACAAAAGAGTCATGGTCCCTGGCAAAGGTCTTAGCTGCAGATTACTACAGATCATCCCTGTTATAGTAATTTGCTGCTCTGCAGAAAGGTGTTGGCTCATTCTGTGCGCTGCTGAAATTAGGGTGGAATTTGATTCCGACTTGGCTGACAGTTTCCTCCTTAGGTTAATTCTTCAATATATGAGATGTGAGAGGTCCGGAACTTGCATCCAGCAAGTGTTTTCTGTCATATAAACAGCTAGAAGAATAAGAGGCTTTGCTAAATGGCATATTTCAAATGGATGGATCTTACAAGTGCTGGGGACCCTCTGCTGTTTGGGGAGCTGAGTAGCTGACAAGCAGCACGCTCATTTGTTGTCATTTTTATTTCAGAAATGTAATGATGTGAAGGGCCAGAGGCTTGTCTGCTTTTCACTTTTTTTCCCTAATAAGCCATCACAGTTGGGAAGGAAACTTGGCTTTTGGCTTCCCTGTGCCCCCCAGAAAACCCAGGTTTATCCCTGGTGTATAACTGGGAGTCTGTGTTAATCTCAGTCAGCTTCCCCACAACCCAATGCCACGCTGACTGGCAGCAGCTTCTGTAGCAGCATTCTGTGACTAAATAAGTACCTGGTCCCACTGGCTTCAGTAAAATGGTGGATGTTTGAATTGTTTATGGCCTTTTGAAATATTTATGCTTAATCCTAAACTACCGGTAGCTCTTCGCTTGACTGCTTTGCCTTATTCTTGCTGTTCTTCAAGCTATGCTTCAGGTGGGTTTTCCTTCCCAAACTAGAGGGTACTTACACCAGCAGGAAGCCCATACAGGGCAGGAGATGATGGCTCCAACAGACCTGGTCCCACATGCTCATACGTGCCCTAAACTGGCACCTGCTACCTGAAGTAATGCATTTTGTGGTAATCCTCTTGACATTTTGCCGTGAGGGAATGTATCAGTTGAAAGGTCAGAGCAGGTTTCACCTCTCCCTGCATGTGTGCCAGTCCTGGCGCCTGCTCCAGACAAGAGAGGGACCAGGTGGTGGTGTCCCAGATCTCCAGGTTGCTCAAGCCATTTTCAAAGAGGACACTGCTAGCCTGGCACAACCCATCCTCAGATCAATTTTGAGGGCCAGACTTGTAACTGATCATAAACCAAATCCTTGGAAATGTTTAGGCTGGCATCTTCTTTTCCTCTGAGGCATCTACACCCAGCAGCTGTGGAGGTATCTGGATGCTCTTCCTGCAGATGGACAGTCCCTTGCAAATCTGTGTTTTAAAAAAGAGCTATGAAGGTACTGAGCAAATCAACAACAGAAGCCTCTTAATGCTTTGTTTAGGACTAATGTAAGGTATAGATTGAAAACAAGTCATTAAGACAGTGATGCCTTCATGGACACTTGTGTTTTGGTTTGAATGACTTTGGTCTGGCTCAGGTCAAATGGGAGCAGACTTCTGCTGAATCAAAAATCAGCTGCTCTTTAGAAAACCCACTGTGTGCCCACAGCTTTATCCGGCACTTTAAATGCAGCAGCTTAGCAGTCCGTTAAGCAATGCCATACATTCAGGCTTGCTGAACAGGCTTAAATGGCAATAAGATTCCCTTCGCTGTGTCATGAGCTGGCCCGTCATTAAAGGCCTGGCTTTCCTCTCTGCTTACAAGCCTAAGCCACCTATAGCATTTCAATTGCTAAAATTGGATGTAGCTTCAAAGAGGATATTGTTAATGAGCTAAGCAGCTGTATGCTGCATTTCTTGTAGCTCAGATGGTTCTTAAACACAGACATTTGGAACACAAAGTGTGACCTGGCCGAAATGCAGGTGGGCTCTGAAACCCCAGATGTAGCACAGCTGGATTGCTGGGGCATGCATGAGGCTGTACCTTTGACTTGCTGCTTTTGAAGATGTATGCAATAAGCTTTAGTGCAGCTATATGGGAGGCTGAGGGGATTCTCCCCCTTATTTCATGCAGCCTTGTATGAAAACGAATTATAGTATCTTTATTCATAAATCTACTTAGATTGGGTTTGTCACATGGTTTGCCTGTGCCTTAACTTCCCCAAAGACTGGAGAGGTTTCTGTTTTAGGTTTCCTACGCAGCCCAGTACAGAAGGCAATTACAGGCTATGACCAAGGTTTAATGGCCATCTAGTAAGAGCACTGCTGTTATCGGTCATTTATGTGAAGTGCAGTTGTACAAATAGACTTCAGGTATTGTTATTAAACACACAAAAAGGAGGATTGGTTCATGTCCAAAAAATGCTTGCAAAGTTAACCAAGAAAACGAGACAGCAGAAGATGTTTCCTCCATTAACACATTGGGATACTGTGTCTTAGGTGGATTTAATCACACAGCGGAAATCCATAGAAGATTGTCCTGTAGCTGTATACTGGTGGTTTAACCTCAAAAGATCATTCTTCTTGTCTGTGTGCAACTCAGTGAAGTAATGTCCAGTGTGGATATTGCTCATGGCTCCTGGGAGCATCTGCTCAGACAAAGGGGAGTCTATACACTGTAGGTGGCCTTTGCAATGCTCCACTTCAGAGTAGTTGCCGTACCATGGCTCTGTTCTGCAGGCTGGGTAATTCTGCAGCCTTCCTTCAATGACGGTCCTGAGATACTTTTTCTTTTCCAAGGGACAAAGAAAACATCTGGTAATTTGAGACTCAGTCAGTGTGAAAGAGGGAGAAGAGCAGCTCACTGTGGTACTGCTCTTATCTGTTTAGATACCATTAACCTGCCCTTTGAAGGTAGTAGATGAGGTTGCCAACAACAATTAAAAACCCTTTTTTTTTTTTTTTTTTTGCAAGTGTTGGTTTTCCCAGGCCCTTCTCAGATCAGGAAATGAGATTAAAATCACTTGCTGAAAAGCTACTGTGTTTATATGAACACAACAGAACATGGTGGCTCAGGCCACCTCATTACAGGAGGGTATTATAAGCAGCCTGGTATTGTGTTTCCAGTTAGACAAAAAGCATTGTCTGACAGCAAGCTCAGTACAGCTCCAACTATATACTCTGGCACATATTTTCTGCCTCAGTGGTTCTTCTCAGTAGGATAGCCAGCCTCTGCCTCTCTGTTTGACGTTTTTGCTAATAATTACTTGAAAAATCATCCACTTCTATTTAAAAATTGCTACATGAAGTACAAGTCTGTCTTTGCATCATGACAGCAAGAGGCCAATGAAGTAACGGGTGTTCAACTACATGAAGCTAACTTCATAAAGCATTGCCCAGGGTGCACTGCAGGATGACTTGAAATAATTAGCCTCTGGAGGTTGGAAACCTATGCTGTAAATCCCAGAGCTCGGAGTGAGGGTAGTTTTTTATCACTGTCCTTGACAGAAGGATTGTAACATCATGGCTTACTCCGCCTTTGACATAATAAACTTATAGTGGTGCTTTTCAGAATCCCGTACTTACACCTCCATTTGCTGTTCCACTCCCTCAACCTTTTCTCATGGGTGGTTCAGGAGTTTCCTTTGGGCCTTAAACCATCACATAGACATATAATAGCTTTCGGGCATTTGGCTTCCAGTGAGAATCAGTCCTGCTCTGAATTAGACAAATTTCCACTGATGCAATCACTGTGACCTTACAGAGCAGCAAGATCCATATGGAAATGAACTGCCCTAAGAAGCTCATCACACCGGCGCCATGTAATGGGGAAGGATGCCTGCCCTGGGACCTGCACTTCTGTACATACACAGTGGTTTCATCAGCACAGGCCTCTCAGATGCTGTTAGCACCTTGGTGTTTAATGCTGAAACTCGGAGTGGGACGTGTCTGCACAGATACTTGGGTGAATGGTTGTGTATATCAGGAGTGTCTTGTAAAATGATAATGAACAGATGCCTTGTACACACTACACAATAAGCCACTTGAAGTTGTCACCAGTTGTTTGTAGATGTTATTAATATTAATAATTTACCACTCATTTCCATATGAAACCACATTAGGCTTTTCTCCACTGCATCCAGTTACCTGCAGAAGCTGGGAAGCTGTGGCAGCCTGCCCGAGCTAACACATCCTGCTGAGAAAATGCTGCCTTTGTTCATGCCTCAGCAGCTCAGAGTAAAGCTATGGATGTAGCAGGGCATTTGCTGTCCACTTGTGTGCCCATACACAGCCCAGTGAACTGCAGTGATTAGTCAAGCCTCTGCTCCAGGGACTATTTTAAATGTTACTCAGAGTTTAATGTCTGCTTAACAAGGGGCATTTGTTTGGTGATGAAGGTGCTCTGCAAACATAGAATCATAGAATAGTTTGGGTTGGAAGGGACCTTAAAGCTCATCCAGTTCCAAGCCCCTGCCACAGGTAGGGACACCTTCCACTAGGCCAGGTTGCTCCAAGCTCCATCTAGCCTCTCCCATATATAGGAGAGGAGGTTCAAAGACCTGGGGATATTTCCTTTGCAGAAAAAAAAAGGTCTATTTCATTAGGGAACTGAGAGAAAAAATAAGCCACAGCAATTTGCCCAGCTTTGGAAATCTGAAGTTTCATCTCCTCTAATTTAGGCAAAGCTGAAATCTTGGTGTTCTGCACACATGGGAAGTAGGAGTTTAAGTCAAAAGGTGAGGTTTTTTAAAGGTTTTAGCACTGACCTGCATCTTCTCCCAAGGAATTTAATGGCAACATGCCTGCTAATGTCTATAGAGGATGCAGGCCAATGCCAAACATGTTTTAAAAGCTGTGTGCAGTGTCCCTTTCACTCCTCTGCTTGCAGTGAGGGGGGAACTCTGATGAAGAGTTCATTCTGCATGATCAGGAAGCTGAGTGCTGAGCTCTGTGACCTGCCAGCACGTCTGTGTGGCACAGAGAGATCTTCTGGTATAACCTCGGGCCTGAAATGGAGGTTCCCAGACCTGTTTCTGCAGGGCTTGGGTGTGCTGAAGTCACATCCACAACGATTACTGCATTTGAATCCAGTTTTGTGTGGCTTGATATCCACCATGTTCTGTTGAGGTTGGGTACAATTATCAGTATTTATTCCCAGAAGCCTGGGGAGCTTTTTGTCAAAAGACAAAGCAACGAAAGTGCCACGGTATGCAAAATAGAGACCTTTGTATTGCAAGTGAAATATTTAGATAGGAATCATTACTGAGTCCTTTTACAGCAACCTTGCCAGAGAGAGAGGGTTGGGAAAGAGCACACAAAGGAGGTAACAGCATCTGATTAGGTAAGCAGCTGAAGAACTGATGGGGAATTGTGAAGCCAATCAAGGCGTCAGGACTTTCTGTATGAGTGACATTCTGCACCAGGAAGCAGCTACCAACCGAGGAACTGCTCTTGAATATTCCCCCTAGGACTTGTCTTTTATTGGTAACCTTGCAGTATCCTTTGCTGGAATTGTGTTTCTTGAGAATCCAGTGACTTGTCTACAAGGTTTAACTGACAGCTCCCATTGCAGTTCCAGCTGGGTGGGATCCATCCCAAGCACGATGCCAGGGAAGTGAGTGGCTGTGCATGGTGGATGGATATTTTGCAGCTATCCTTCAGTGCTCTGTGTCTTTTCAAGTCTTAGACTTGCAATGAGCTGAGTAATACCTGCCATGGATGCATTCTGTCAAATAATATAGTAGTATTTTCTGGATGCAGTGCCCAGTTTAACATTACACCTGTGATACCCAGTTGTCTTCTCATTTACACCAGTGCAATGCCATCATTTGGGAAAGGGAATCACTTTTAATTTAAAGTACTATACATCAGCAGTTGGGATACTGAGTAACATTTTGTTCCTTCCTTTGCTTTGTCAGGACTGTAGACCAGCATTATCCCCATGGATTTGCGCATTAACTTTCTTAATGCTTCCCTCCTTCTTCAGAAGCAGTTCCTCATTTAACTTGATAAAGGCATATTTTTCCTCAGATATGAGCACAGAGGAATCCAACTGAATTTTGTAGTAAAACAGCTCTTTCAGGAGAGAAAAGTAAGGGAATTATTCTTGCTTAGGACCTGGCGAAGTGAATGTGAACTTGATGTAGGAACAGTGAGATTACATCCTAGCTGCTCATTACTTATTTTCATTTCTAAAATCTGTGAGACATCATAGATTTATACTCACAGATTTTACATTTGCAGTAGGAGCTAGTTTAGAGCACAATATATGATACGTGATCCGTAAGAAATAGGACTCCAGCTTCCCGGAGCTGGAGGAATTGGCTATACCAACTTAATCCGAGTCTACCTCCTACAGAGAGGATGTAGGAATGAAATGAAAAGTAGATGTAAAGTTTTGTGTATTTATTACTTTTTAAAAACACTTTTCATGGGTGAAATCTGTCTTTAATGGTGCATTCCAGCTGTGGTGCTGAGCAGTATTCCATAGCTAATGCATTGGGTTGTTTTTGTTTATTCTGCAGAAATGATGGAATTCCATTTTTTAGTAAAATCACTAGTGCTCCTTTATTATTCACAGGTCTTAAACTGCATGACAGGCTGAACTGCTAAATCCTGCAGGATTTTAATACCAGCTTCTTTGCGAATCTAAACTGGTTTTCCAGCCCACTCCTTGGTGGGCCACAGGGGTTTTTACTGTAGTGTAATACACACTTAAAGCTTCTTATGGATGGCTACATCTGCAAATAAGCTCAGGAGGGAGAAGAGGGAATGCATTGTGTTACCTGGAGTTGAGCAGGGAGGAGATTATCACAGGAGAAACCTGAACAAGAGCTGTGACAGTTTGACTGAGGTGCCGACTCTCAGTATATAATAGACACAGGCAGTTTCTAAAGGATCATGGAGTTACGAATCCAGCCTTCACTCATCATTATGAAACTTCTGGTTCCCTTGCTTGCTTTTATGACTAGAGAAGGTGGAAAATGCTAAACAGTAAAGAACTGTGTATATTTAGTTCACATGTAACATTAGGGTTTATTTTGTTTGCTCTCTTGTTTCATCTGTGAGTGCTTTTAGGGAATAAATGCAATGCATTAGCCTGGATTCAATTGGGCAATGAATGTCTTAGCGTATGTCATGTGCAACTGTTAAGACAGGACTGTCTTGTTTTAGACATCCAGACCCAGAGTTCATAGCTAAGGCTCTTAGGCAATGCAGTGACATAAAAAAGCAATACCAGAATTTCTCAACTGGCATTTTTTTAAGGAAATTTATAGACTTACAGACTTGTAATCTCTATGCAAGGCCAGTGTAAGGGGAATTTGGTTTTCCATCAGGGTCTCTAACTGATCCCCTTGCCACCTTCCTATACCATATAGCTTTCCTGAGCCCATGTGACTTCCAGATTTGCTCTAAAATAAAGGAGATCAAAGTCTGTCATTATAAGATTTAGATTCCTTTATTATACTCCATAAAGCAACTTGATGGATGGAAGGTCTTCAGAAATACAGGCAAGCCCTACGTCACAGCCACGAGGCCTGAGCAGCTTTGTGTGTGGTACATGCCCTTACAACACCACCCGTATTTCTTGCATGCAATATTTATACTTCATTCAAACCAGGGCAGTAAAAATGATGAAGGGAAGTTCACAGCTTTTGAAGGCTATTACCATACCAGAGTGTGTGCTTGAAACTTCCTAAAAATATTTATACATGCATACGTTTAACTAAAGACGGATTTGCAGCATTGTGCAACCAAACCAGTGCTTGCCGTTACCAAACCCTCCGTGGCTCCCTGACTGCAGCAGTGGAAGGTAAACGCCACAAAGGTGCCATAGGATGTGACCTTACAGACAGCTTGTCTGGGAATCGCAGAATCCCAGACTGGTTTGAAGTGGAAGGGACCTTAAAGCTCATCCAGTTCCAACCCCTGCCACGGGCAGGGACCCCTTCCACTAGAGCAGCTTGCTCCAAGCCCTTGTGTCCAACCTGGCCTTGAGCACTGCCAGGGATGGGGCAGCCACAGCTTCTCTGGGCACCCTGTGCCAGTGCCTCAGCACCCTCACAGGGAAGAGCTTCTGCGTAAGAGCTCATCTCAGTCTCCCCTCTGGCATGGGGTGAGTGGTTACTAATGAGAGAGGTTTGATTTCCCTGGGTCTTCAGTAGGACATCAGCAGTACAGCTCCATTGTCATCAGTTACACATTTTAAGAGGGGAGTTCTGCATTGCTGTGTCTGATACCCGAGTTGCTGTTGTTCAGAGTGGTTTTGGCCTGATCTCATCGCATCCTGGGCAGTGCTGAGTTTTCTTCATTTCCCACGAATTCAGGAGCACGGTGCAGAGCTCAGATGCTGCCACGAGCCAGGCTGCTCATACTCTCCAGGGAGGCTCAGCCAGCAATTTAGAGCTCCTGTATCTGGTGAAAAGCAAGATGTATCTGTAAGCCCAGGAGGAAAGCTCCTACTGCAGTACTTTGGCCTTAGGCAGGTGCACAGAGAGCCAGAAGCTTCTTGCTGAGTGTTTATTCCTCCAAGCTCAATTTTGCAGATGCAGGTAAACTGAATCCCTTCTTTCCTCTGCTTGTCCAGGCAGGGCCCGTTAAAGAGCTGTCTGGTGCTTGACAAAATTCCAGTGTAATTCCAAATCTGCTGCAGACACACTGCATCCTCTCTGAACAGCTTTGTGTGGTGTTCTAATGTTGCTTTTCACCCAAGTGTGATGTATTTGCTGTATATAAAATACATATAAAGTTTATAATTATATACACTTGCAGGCACAGATGAACATAGACCTCAAGGCACAGACCGTCAACCAGCCTCATCTCTGCTGTAGCCTGCTGGAAGTTGTTGAACTTGTATAGAAAATCAGTCACAGCTCTGCAATTTCATGCTTTATCATTTTCGTTACATGTATGAGGGAAATTATAAACCTTGTAATTTTCTCTCTTACTATCTAAGGAGCTTTAGATAACATCAAGATATGGGAGTAATACAAAATAAGATGCCTCGATACATTAGTGAACAAGATCTAATGTAGGCACTGTACACCTCAGTGGCATGAAAAGGAAAAGAAAGAATTCAACCTTGAATTGGTAGGATTAAAAAACCTTATGCAGAAGAGGGCTTGGAAAGTTAGTGTAAAGCAAAACATGCGCCAGTACATGAGATCTCATTCCCATCTTATTTTAAAGCTTGTGAATAATGGTAGGTGGTTTGTGACAGTGGGATTTGTGCCTTCAGACCCCTGCAGAGCTGTGTGCCAGGGATGAGATCGGCCCCAACCACATTGTCTGCATGTCCCCACTGCCACCATCACTGGGTTCCAGAGTGTCCTGTCCCACCAGAGAAAACCCAGCCCTGCTCTTGCATCCATCCTGTTTGAAAGCCCAAACCAGTCTGGGGTTCTATGATACGTGTTTGTAGTGCAAGTCCTGTAGGTTAATTCTAGCTGCAGTTTTTAAAGAAGTCATGTTTGAAGCTTGTCTGTCTACTTGTAACAGTTGGATTTGTCATCTCGAACTCCACCTTTGATTAGCAAAGTTTTCCTTTACAGGTGCATTTTAAAAAGCCATAGTATTTAATGATAAAGCAATTTACCCTGTTTGTATTTCTGGCTCTTTCTGACTGTAATTCCCTGTGACTGGCTGGTCACCAAAAAGCACATAGGTGCTTTCTCCCATAAAATCCAAGTATTGGAGTGGACAGTATGAACTACACGTTATCACATATGGGGTGCTAGAAGAAGGAAGGACATTTTCCAATACCTGCCATGTCTTCTAAAAGTCTTAGGGACGGTGGAGGGATGGGAGAAGAGAGAAGGGAAATAGATATTTGGCTTGATTAGCATTTGCCCTCTGTGTCTAACCATTATCAGGCTGTACAGAACTCCTCACGTCCCTGGTTTGACTCCTCTGCTGAATTGCATTGGTGCACTGAAAACCACACATGCAGTGAAGCTTATTCTGTGAGGGCTCGACTGCCAAAAATAAACCTCATTGGGATTCCTGAGATGGCTGCTGTCAAGGAAAGTCAAATTTGGAGCTTTAAGCATGCGAACAGTGTCATTTTAGAAAGTCTGTTCACCAAGGAGATAAATAGGGATTAGCCTCACAAGCTGCTTTAACTCCCTTACATCCTAGTGTGTGCCAGGGAGGGAAGGGAAGAGCCATCAGTGATGGGATCATCTCAGGGTTTCTCCTGCCGGAAAGATCCCACCAGCACTGCTGCGGGAGTGAGTGGGGACACTGTCCTCTGGCAGAGAAACCCTGGCAGTGAGCACGGGGTGGTTGTAGGTTTCTTGTTCACCATGAGGTTTTGCCTTCGCAGTGTGGTTTCCTGAGCTGTTTCTTTGAGGCTGATTGTGCACAGGTTTACTGAAGAGCAGACTGGGAAAGAAATGCGTGGGGCTGGGTTAAAGCATTATTCTTCCCTGTGAGGGTGCTGAGGCGCTGGCACAGGGTGCCCAGAGAAGCTGTGGCTGCCCCATCCCTGGCAGTGTTCAGTGCCAGGTTGGACACAGGGGCTTGGAGCAACCTGCTCTAGTGGAAGGTGTCCCTGCCTGTGGCAAGGGTTGGAGCTGGAGGAGCTTTAAAGTCCCTTCCAGCCCAAACCAGTTTGGGATTCTGTGATTCAGCCCCTTGGTTTTTGTGCCATAGCCATCTTACTGTAGCAAACTGAGAGCTAGGAACTCCCTTATACCTGTTGTCATACAGCAGCTGAAAACGCAAAAACAAACCAACCAAACAGAAAACTACCACATCTCATAGCTTCTCAGAACAGCATTATTCTCAGTGTTTCTGTTAAGTACCATCAGTTGCAAAACTCTTCACGGGTGTTTTTGTCACAGTGAACATGCAGATTCTGCCTCTTTATGATAATTGCTTTCACCATGTTTTTCCTGAAGTTTTCTTTATGGGTGTGAAGCATGAATTGTGGTGTAGTTTTTTGATAAACTGTTTGAACCTGGAAGCAGTTTGTCTGAAAATGCTTCAACAGGGATCCTAAATCAACAGCAGCCTTTTTGCCACTGCAAACAATTGCCAGGTACATCCTGAAAGTAATTCTTTCCTCTTACATGGTTCCAGCAACATCATTAAAAAAACTCCTGTCCTTTGTGCTTTCTCCCCCCTCCATACATGCACATATCTTGTAGTAAATTCATTTTGCAGTCCTGACTTTGTGCAAACACAATGTTGTGCTGCAAGCATTAAAAGGCAATTTAGTACTCAAAGGATTAAAAGCTCATGTTAAATTGAAGACTACACTTGGCATAAACATTAAAAATTGACAGAACACCCTACACATTAACTGCACCAGGGCTCCATAATTAGCATTTAAAAGTAAAACATCATTTCCTTACTGTTTCCTACTTACTCATTTATAATGCATTTATTATAATACAAATGTGAATATGAGGCTTTTCCACTATTGTCAGTTAGTAAATATCAAACCCCCTGCTCCTGTTACAAACATGGGCCTATGTACAAGGAATCTGGGATGAATGGTTTGTTAATCCAAATCTCAAATGCATGATGAATCAGCAGTGACTAACTAACCTCATTCTGGGTCTAATTCTCTTATGTGAGCATCCACAGAGAAAGCTTAGGGCTCAGCAGTGTTGGGTTTCATTGTCTAGCATCAGGAAAGGGAGCAGAGGATAAACTCTCCTTGTCAGGATTTTGATGTTATTGTGTTGGGTCTAGTGTTGTGCAATGTGGGAAAATAGATATATGATTCATCCTGTAATGTGGAAAATTTGGTGCAGATTGAAATTTGAATGCAGGCGAAAGAGAATGAGAAAGCCAATCTCATTAGGGAAGCGGAAAAGAGAGGCTATCAAGTGTTAAAGGGATAGCACTTTATTGACTTGTTTTATTTTTGGATGAGATGGTGTTTTGTTCATGCATACTAATGCAGACCTTTTTGTCATTAAAAATGGAAGGTAAGATGGCCAAGTGCTAACTCTGCTGGGTTTCAGCATACTTCTGTGTTTGATTTAAATCACGCCCCATCTCCGCACTGGTGCGGCATTGACTGCATTACATCTGGCTTGAGGCTTTCCTCCTGTTCCGCATCTCCTAGAACCACTTCCCTGCACTTCCAGTAAATCTATCAGGCTTCAGCCAGACCTCTTCTTTCAACAGATCCATAGCTCTAGATGCACCGGGAGATTTTAATTAAGCTGCTTAGATCATCCTGGGTGTCATTTGATCAAGATTACAATATGCCAAAACCTGTCTCCACCTCCAGACGTGGGTCAGGGAGCAAAGGTTCTTCCTCCCCAGCATAAAAGGAGATATTCACTCTGCTGGTCAAGGCAACCACCTGCAATTGTGTCTGGCTTTCTGCTGGTGCTGCATATCACATCCAAATGGCACGGGCTGGGTTCACAGATGCCCCACGTTCAACACGGTGGGGAGGGAGCCGGCCACATTGCTTCTATGAAAACCCACCACTGTTTATTTGTAGTTAGAAACACGGTAACGTGCAGATAATCTTGAATATGCTTCCCCGTTACCTCTGCACAGCTTGCTGACACGATAAACTCCTTTTTGTTCCTGCTCTGAAACCTCACCTCGTATCCCGCGTCGTCCAGGGTCACTGCTGTGTGGAAGACAAGACCACGTTTTGTTCAGGCTCTGTGAAATGCAATTAGAAGCCCCTCCACAGCCAGCAGGAGCTTAAGTTTAAAGGAGAGAGGGGGAAAAAAGGGACCTCCCCGCCATCCAGCAGTGTGTTGACTTTGAAGTCCTGGGCCATCTTTTGTGAGTGTGTCCCCAAGGGCTTTTAATCAGGACCTTTGCCTTGTCATTTGGGTAGGGGGGGTGAAAACCTGACACAGTTGGTGGGGTTGTCCCTGTGTGTGCCAGGAAGAAAAGCCTTTGTCAGAAATTTCCCCTGACCCAAGCACTTTGTTTCTTTGTCTCTCCCAGACGACTGTTTGAACTAAAAAGAAGACGAAAACTCTCCTATGTGCTAATGGTATTTTAATAGGGAGCTGGGTGACTTCTTGTGAGCTTTCCTGCTAGGTCCAAGGCAAAGATGAGGCTTTTGGTCTGGAGGCCTCTTAAACCCAGCTCATGCAGCTTTTTACAGCCGTCTCCTCTGTACGTCGTGGCTGATACAAAGAGGCGTATGGTGTAATATTGCAACACAGTGTTAGGTAGAAAGACTTAATTCTTGTATTATGTATTATTCTAGAGGCAGAGAAGCTTGATTTGGTCACAGTTAACATCTTCTCTGCATAGAAACAATTCATCAACTAACAATTTATCAACTAACAGTTGTTTAATAAATGACCATAAACCCCAAGCATCATGCACCTTCTATAAATAAGGGCAGTGATCTATGCTCTGTTCTCAGTAGTGTTTTGCAGGTGATGAAAATGCTGCACTGAAACACTGAGATTTACATTAAAATTCAGGTTGCCAATGTTTTACTCATGAAAAATCTACCTGAGCTACTTTTTAAAGAAATCTTTATGTATCTCTTACAATCTCACTTTGCTATTGAAATATGTACAGCTGGACTCATAACTATGACTTTTATTCCTCAGGTAGAGGCATAAAAAAGTACTCAGTGTTTTTTAAATGATATAAAATATTTCTAAAGTAACTCTTCCATCCCAGTTAAACAAACACTATCTCCTTACCCATTTTTCCACTCACATTTTGATACGCTGCAGCTTTTTCCCTACATTAAATCAGTTCCTCTTTAGAAAAAGTGAATTATTAAAAAAAGGGGGAGAAAAAGAGAGAAGATTTTATAGGAACAAATAGATTAATAACTAACCGTGATAGGATCTGGCAGCCTTTTCTTAGAGGTATGTGTGGAGCAGAACATGGAGCTGTGTTATCAAAACAGGTTAAAGTTTTATCATGACTCCCATGTATTATATTAGATTCGCAAAGCACACCTCCTCCAGTAATGCCTGGAATAATCCCGGCTGGATATAGATCAACTGATAAACTGAATCTCAGGAACAATAGCTCAGCTTTGGTATCAATTTTACTCTTCCAGCTTTCTCTCCCTGACCTTCCTATCATTTTTCAGTTGTATTACTTTGTATTTGTCCCTTTCTTCCTGTAAATTTGAACATTTATTTTGTGGTAATGCCAAGCCTTCAGCCTTGCAGATCATTCATGGGTTCCATCCCATTTATGAAACATTAGGTTACAAGAGAAAATAAACCTGCCTGCTCCCACTAACACAGTAACACCACACACAGTATTACTTGCAGCATGACTTACACATTAATTAATAATAGGGGGAGTTTCTGCAATTCATCTTGACACTATGCAGTCCTGGCTCTCACTATTCTCACAGCTCTAATCAGCTGTGTATTTCCAACTTGTTTTGTCCTCTCAGTAACTGTGGTTCAACCTTGCAGGCTTGAATCCAGTGGAATGTTTCAATGATGCTTAAGTCCAAATGCCACCACAGCCCCATTAGCTTCAAAAGTTCTTCTTTTCGGTGAGAGTTAAACAGATATTTAAGTGCTTTGCTAGCTTAGGGTCAAAGTGTTCAGCACCTTGTTGGACTGTGTCTTACCTACCTCCTCATTAAAGATACATCAGAACATTTGGCATGTCTTTATCAAGCAGAGAGGTGCAGCCAATTGACTTTATATGACAGCTGAAAGTGAAGGAGATCAAGGGAGCTTGAGAGACAAAGAAGATGGGTTTTGTTAGAATCATAAATGAAAGGAAAATAGCGTTTTGAGAGCGAGTAAAATCTGATTCTTGTGTTAGAAGGATTTTATTTTCAAGGGGACTTTAGATCAGGGCTTTCTGAGGATTTGGATGTGTGGATGGAGACCAGAGCAGAGTCTGTTCGTCCGATTATTTTGTTGTTGACATTTTCTGTAGTGTGTACTGTGACCTTCCGCAGCACTGTGAGTGTAGGTACCTGCAGTCCCACAGCAGAATTGGGAGCCTTGAAAAAGGTATTAGCATAGGCTCATATAATTTTGGTAAGTGGGTTAGAAACAGCAAGGAGCCTGGTAGGCTTAGCACAGAGCAAGACTAGACAGGACATTTACAGCCAGACGTCAACTAGATGACGTGAATTGATTTCCAGTGTTTCCAAAATGATGACCAGGGAGAAATCTTCTCTGTTGGCTGCAACATCAGCTTGATCTGCTCTCATGATACGAATTAAAAGGTCATTTGTATTTATAGTTCTGTTAATGATTGTCTGAAAAAAACTGTTCTAAACCCAACATTGTGTCTGTGCTTTCTCAAGTGCTGCTGTAAGGTCAGTGCGTGTGTGTGATGGACCCTTTGTTCCATAGCAGAAGGCTGGGAGATCCTGGATGAGGTTCTGCTCTCACTGGAGGCTCAAATAGATGAAAGTGGGCAGTGCTCAGGTTTTGGTGCTACCTGACCTGACTCTTTTGATGTTCTCCCCCTAAGGAATGGGAAATAACAATATCATTTTTCTCTTGTTCTGGTAATAACAATATCCTTTTTCTCTTGTTCTGGTTGCAAGGAGTCTCTCCTCCCATGTGATTCATGCTATGAGACCCAGATCACAAGTATTTTCTGGAGCCCAGACAGTTGAGTGGGTCAATGCAGGGGAGATGTGCCAACACTGGTGGCCCATGGTCCCCCAGGGTGTGTTTTTGGAGGTCCTTAGAAGTGGAAAGGATATAAGTGTTGTCCCTCCGGTGATGGTGGCCTTTGCCGCAGGGACAGAGCTGGAGTCTCCAAACGATGGTTGGGGTTTGGCCAGATTTTAGGCAATTTTATGCTATTTGATGCCCATAGCAACCCTCATTCTAAGAGAAGTCTCTCCTTCCCCAAGGCAAAGGTCTGCACAGTGAACTGCCCCTTTTTCCCCTACCGTTTTTTCCCCATAGGAGGAGGCTTTCTGTGTCTCTGCCTTTTCTACATCCTGAAGCTTAGATGCAACTGGAAAAATCCTTTTTTAATAAAAAAGCCAGCATAAACGTGAACTGTGGAAGTGTCAGGTTTACATTTATCCTTATAAGGCACATCAGCAGTGGATACGCGTTTCTGCTGGGCTTATTCATTAAGTGTTCCGCATAGCAAAGGAAATATCTCCAGTGTTATTTTCAGGCTCAATGAACTCCAGAATGTATTTGTGAGTTTTCCAGTTACGATGACATCAATATGGGAACGTGAGGAAAGGGACTCAGTGGCAGCAGGCAGCTTTCCTGCCACTGCTAATTTACTGTCTCTTGGAGAAGCAGATCCTCGCCACTTGAAGTATTAACATCATTTCAGCTCTTAAGTAAAACTAAATAAATCTTTTCATCTTCCCGTTGAGTGGCAGGCTCCTTAAGTAGATCACAAGCTTTATCCTGCTTTGTCTGAGCGAGGAGGAAAACTTTAATTGTCCCCATCTTCTAGTGCAGGTATTGATTAAGAAAATGTATTAGCAAAGATCTTGGCCTACTTTTTGGACCATCAAACAAGTACTTAATGACTGTATTACTATGAAAATGGCATCACTTTAAAGCATTGGGTTTGAACCCCTTTGTACTTTGTGTTAACTTGATTTTTTTTTTCTCTTATCCCATTATGAACAATAAAGTTTCTCCTATACTTTAGTATTACACAGTGGAAGGGAGAGGAGGCGGTGAGGAGCTCTTAGCTGAGGGTACCAAGCTGGGATGCAGTGGCAGAAGGATGTGCTACCAGCCAGGCAGCCTGTCTGCAAGTGCAGACTGGTCAGTGAACAAACGTTAGGTGATGAAACTGTATAATTTACACTAATTTAGCATTTGGTGGGTAGGAATATTAAGATGACTCACATGCTAAGAGGGAGAAGGTGTGTTTATGAGGAACATAACTAATAGGTCTGTGTAAGATAAAGAACGCTGCCTCCCACCTCATTTAATTCTCTCTTCTTTGAGTCCCTTTTGTAGCCTCTCACTTATTTTACTCCCCTTTGTAGCTACCTACCAGCCTACCTCTTCCTCACATCCCTGTGTACACCAGTTTGTATCATACATCATGCATAAAGCGCCTGTATTTTTCACACTTGCCGAGTGGCAAATCCATGTGAGTTCTACTGATTTACTACTTTTTATCTATCTATTGTTTATATTTATCAGTATATTATTTATATTTGCTATTATTTATCACGGCCCTGAAGCACTCTGAGATTTTAAATACATCTTCTCGTATCATAGCTGGGAATTGCTGGAAATCCTGTCTTTTCATAGCCTCAAAATGCAGCCTGACTCAGTCTCAGTGGGCCTCTCCAGTTTGCACCTTGCCAGGCCACAATGTTGTACTAAACGCTTTCGTTTTACAGCACTTTGAGTGTTAGTACAAAATGGTTAAGGCCTGACAACAATGTGATGCTTTCGATCTTGATGCTTTTATCAAACCTGCCTTTGCCTGTACCTGCTAACGTGTTCTGAAGCCAAGTGGGGCTTATGGCGTCTGGAATGACAAAGCATTTCTTGCAGCAACAAAAAAAGTGTTATTGCAGAACACTTTGTAATCTGTAAATTTGGAATTAAGGCTCATTTTATAGCACCAGTACCGGGAAGTCCCATAACACTTGGATTTTATGCAGTGCTTTTATATCCCATGCTGAAAACTGAGGCGCAGAGAAGTGAAATGAGACTCCAACTGCCTTCCACACCCGGGAAAAACTGAAAATAAACCCACTGCTGCCTGCTGTTCCATAGCTGCTGGGTCACACTTATACCTTGACTAAAATTCGTGTTAGCCCCCCTCTGCAGACACATAGGTCTGCGGCTCTGCTGCATGGAAGTGGCTGGGTACCTCGTTGGGTTGGGAGGAGCGGAGAAACACAGTGGCATGGCTTAAAATAGCCAGAAAAGGACCCTTAGTCCTTTCTTGCCTTGTTCCCTTCACATTCACAAATGTTCATCTCTGTCTCTCCTTTTTTTTCCATCCTTCCTAGGGGCGATGACTGACAGATTAATATATGTCTAGCTACGTGTCTTAGAAATCAAAAGGAAGGTGCTGTCAGAATCGCTTGTCAGAAAATGAGATTAGGCACACTTGTCATTTGCTGAGGATTGCAGTCTTTCAGAGATAAGGTTGCATTTAATGAGTGTAAAAAGCCTCCTTGTGAAAAAGGGGGTGGTGCAGGAGAGGGAGAATGATTATTTTTCTGGTGTCAGCTGAGTGCTTTATCATATAACTTGATACTGTGGCACCCTGGCAGGCACTGATAATGGCTGCTGGGGCTATTGCACCTCTTCAGTGGCTCTGCAGCTTCAAAAGTGATGACTTGTTACCTGCTTTTAAACTCTTCTTGGATGTCGAAACCCACTATCCTAAGGGAAAGAAGCAAAAGCATGTACAGTGTGTTTTAAAGAAAGACCTGTGAAAACACACAGCATAAAGGGAACGTGCTAAATGTATAGCCACTTTCCCTGGCAAACTATAAAGAATACTCAGCGGGTTTCAGTGAAATATGGAACTTGTCTGACAAGTGAAGGATAACTAATGAGAAGCAGAGCTGTATCCCACTGAAACCAATTGTGTTTTGTTATGGAAAATATTTATCAAGCTTTTTTTTTTCCCTCTGTTTGTTGGTTCTCCTAACAGTGCCATAATAGCTCCTCTTATGTATGTGATTTGGTTTCTCTTGTATACATCTCAGTTACTTCAATCTGCAGCGGGGTGGAGGGGTTTTTTTGGTTATCAATTGGATATTATCATCTCATACATGAATATTTTAGGTGAATGTTTCATTCGTCAAAGTAATGGTCATTCTTTTGCCAAGTTAATGTCTTTGCATGGTTTAGAAGCTGGCTAAATGCACAGATTTATTGTTCACAATCTGCTGTCTAAATATGAGTTGACAGTCAAAAAGGGGATTTATCTCTCCAGCAGAAGAGACCCTACATTAGCTGCATGGTTCTGCAATAGTCGGTCTTCACTTGGCATACCTCTTTTAAAATTATCCTTGGAAGAAGAGATTTCTCTCATACATTCTCCTCATCAAACGAGATGTGATTT
This sequence comes from Neopsephotus bourkii, assembly GCF_033783945.1. Taxonomy (NCBI): domain Eukaryota; kingdom Metazoa; phylum Chordata; class Aves; order Psittaciformes; family Psittacidae; genus Neopsephotus; species Neopsephotus bourkii. The sequence goes on along the minus strand of NW_026901225.1, from coordinate 65,135 downwards.
TCATTATTGTGCTTGAATGTTAGAAAATGAAAGAAATTACTTGATTGGTTTATGGTGCTGATTCAGCATTTTCGGGGCTAAAAATGACCCGAAAGACAGACTGGGATTACAGCACGCAATAAGGGATGCTTTATTCAATGATGAGAAGGCCTCTTCTTCTGACTAAGAGAATGAAAAATACTTCTCTCTTATTAGTTGCTTCAGTCTCCAGATATTGACAGACAGATTAACTTGAAATACTTCTTCAGCTGCAGAACCTGCCATCAGGCAGAAATGAGGGGAAGGGAATGGCCACAGCTTCAAAGTGGTGGTGCATTTATGGAGTGGACTCACAGGGGTGCTAGTGGAAGGGGCAGAATTTGTATTTCATCTCCTTACTCAGTGATAGGACCTTAGAAATGTAGTGTCGGTAGGTAGCAGCTCAAGAGCCCAGCAAGGTCTCTGGGAACTGAATCCTGTGAACCTCTATTCCATCTCTTGTAACTCAGAATTCAAACCATAGGAAGATACACAGAAGAGATAAAACACGTGTATTTTCTGATGGAAAAGTTAGAGCCAGGGTTTGGTTCGGGGATTCTTGCTCATCATATTTGGCAGAGGGAAGAAAATATATCTGTAGTATTCCCCTTAAGTTATTTGGACAAGCTTGGGGGAGAAATGGCTTCATGTTTATAGGACTGAAGATTACTCTTTGGTACAGTGAATGGGTTCAGAAAATGATCAAACGTCCCCCAGGGGTGCAGAGTCGGGCTAAATCCTACCCTAAGAAGCAGTGGAGACCACTTAGTATTTTATAGGACCAGGCCCATAAAGGCAGGGAAGACAGAGCAGCCCTATTGTTCCCTCAGCCCCACTTTTTATCTTTGTTTCCATTTGAAACCCGAATCATAAAAGTGCCTGCAGAGCGGTTGCCTTGCTGTTCCTCTAAATGAGAATTCCAGCTTTTATGCTAATTCAGTTTCAGGTTTCTTTGAACCTGCAGTTTATGGGCCTCTGCTTAAAACTGCAATCTGTTCTGCATAAAAGCAGGAGTACAAAGTGGTTTAGTTCTGCAAATGCTGCAGAAAAAAAAAATCGCTAAAAAAGTTGCTCTGTCATTAATATGCTCCCACAAAAGTTTTCCACTTTGTCGGAGGGAAAGCTCTGTGTGCACGGGCTGTGTCCAAAGGAGCGCGAGCAGCAGGTTGAGGGAGAGGATTCTCCCCCTCTGCTACTGTGCTCTGGGGAGACACACCTCCCCCCCCCAGTCCTGTGTCCAGCTCTGGGACAACAGCACAAGAGGGATGTGGAGCTGTTGGAGGGAGCCCAGAGGAGGCCATGGAGATGCTGCAAGGGCTGGAGCAGCTCTGCTCTGGAGCCAGGCTGAGAGAGCTGGGCTGGGTCAGCCTGGAGAAGAGAAGGCTCCTGAAGGGGAGACCTTAGAGCAGCTCCAGTGCCTAAAGGGGCTACAGGAAACCTGGAGAGGGGCTTTGGGCAAGGGCCTGTAGGGACAGGACAAGGAGAATGGCTTGAACCTGCCCGAGAGGAGACTGAGATGAGCTCTTAGGCAGAAGCTCTTCCCTGTGAGGGTGCTGAGGCGCTGGCACAGGGTGCCCAGAGAAGCTGTGGCTGCCCCATCCCTGGCAGTGCTCAAGTCCAGGTTGGACACAGGGGCTTGGAGCAAGCTGCTCTAGTGGAAGGTGTCCCTGCCCATGGCAGGGGTTGGAACTGGGTGAACTTTAAGGTCCCTTCCAACACAAATCACTTTGTGGTTCTATGGAGAACTTACCCAGTGATGTTACATAGTCCAGTAGTTCTGTTTCCATCTGAAAGGTGCATTTTCTTTCTGTATCGCCTTATTCCCTGCCTTACTTTAGCTGAAGGCCCATGAGAGCTCTGTCTCTGCTGGTAGGCCCATGGAGAAAGCATCACTTTGCTTTGGTGCTCACCCTTGGGGCTGATGCTGCTGTCACACAGCAAGGACAGAGCCTGGCCTTCTGGCAAAACCCAGCCTCAACAGGATTCACATTTACTGACATCTGTTGCCATCATCTTATGGCACAAACCAGCAGTGATTTTGTCATCGTGTAGATCACGCTCATGAATAGGTCCTTTTCGTGACCCCCTTTAAAGCATTGGAGTCTAAGTACTTTTTGATTGGGACATTACCCCTTGGCTTGCTGTTCAAATCCATAAAACTCCAGTGGTAGCTCCATAAATTCTTTTCTTGGGGAAAAGTACCTGCATGTCCTTGCCAGTAAGGGACAAAACTATGTATGTTTTCAAAGCATTGTGGAGGACTTTATAAGGCATCATAATCACGCTCTGAACTCATGTCTTCTGGAAAGATCAGCAACTTAATGGAAACATAAATGTTTCCAGTCTTTCACAGAATACCAAAGAATTGGAATACCCAGTTTTCATGTTGCCAGGAAAAAGCTGCAGAACCTTCCAGGTGAGGTGAGGTTTGCCATAAATAATTTAATCCAATATAATCTGCTGTAATTTCAATATTCATTTGTTCCTTGTGCCAGAGATGGGTAATTCTTCTTTGGAATTACTCTCTGACTTGGAAACAAATGTCTGCTGCTCTGCCTGCCGTCGAGGTGGCTTTAGGTCATTTTTATAACGCAGTTGGATCTGGAAACTTCTTTGAGAGAGTGAAAGATCTTGAAATCACTTTTGATCCACGTTCAATGCACTTCATTTGGCTGTTGTTGTGGCAGAAACAAACGTCAACGCTGACAGAGACCACAGACGTGAAAAACATTCTGGCAAGTTCCCATGTAGATAAGAGACAGAAGGGCTCACAAACCTATCCAGGCATGACCTACAACATGGGAAGGTAGTGCTGTCAAGAGAGGGGGAGGCTTGAGCCAAAGGCCATTGAAATCATTAGGAGGTGCTGGTGGGGTTTGTTTCTTCTTTGATGTTATTTGGCTGGGGGTGAATTCCTAAGCTCTCTCATTCAGAATTATAAAACACATTTCATGCATGTATAATGTTCTAGCAGGAAAACAGAGGTCTTCTATTTATCTCTAAGGCACGAATAATGAACATAATGAGGCCCACAGCCCTGCCAATAAACCTTAACAGCCCTAGGGAGGTGAGTAGGTAAATGCATTTCTGATTTTGTGTATGCTGAGATTTCAGGTGTGGCATGCGCTTAACGCTTGAAAAATCCAGTACAGACAAGCCTGCAGTTTAATCCAGGCTAAATTTATCAAATTAAAGTCTTGTGAGGAGTCTAGGCTTTAATTAGGCCAGCTCTTACCGTGTGGAGAGGTGGAAAGTCTTGGCCAAAGTGCTCATAGACTGTATGAGCTGCCACACTTTAACATAGTGCATTTAATTCCCTGTGCAGGTACCATCTCACCATGCAGGCAGTCCCGGTCTTCTGGCTGCTGTGCGGGGAACACTCTGCCCATTTAATGCCTTTATCAGTTTATTTTTGGTGGAGGCTGAACACTGCACTCAGGCCATCCATTTCCTTTGCTGAGCCTGGGAAAGAGCTGATGGACTGCAATGGCTTTTGGCCACTGTTTGTTCTGTAAAGCAGAGCTGAAGCCATCTCTGATGGGTTTCTAGAGGAGGAGATGGAAACCACTTCTCTGACAGCACAAGGTTATCTTTGCAATATATGTTTATTTAGAGATGCTAAAACCCGTGATGTTTTACCAGCTGAAGTCTATGCTGAGATACGTTGTAGAAAACTAGGGGTAACTGTGCTGAGGTGGACAGCTTTGAAGAGCTCTTGCTTCCCTTGCTATAACCAGGATCTGAAGTTGGCCAGAGTTTTTTAATCTTCTGATGAAGACCATTTGTCACTCCTGGTCAGACACACGGTGAAAGCACTGTCATGTTTGCAGCCACTGTCTGAGTTTGGAGCTCTGGTGGGTGCATTGTCTCCTGCCTGCCATTATCATCCCTGTTGTGCTTCTTCCCATGTAGTTGTTCCAGTTGGAACCATTGCAGTCAGTGGTATTGTACCTGAGCTAGGAACAATGTGAGGAGGAAAACTGTTCTTAAATGGATCAGAGCGTGATGGAATGAGGAACGAGTGAGAAGTATTTTCATAAGATCCTGTAGTTTTACATAGGTAATGGGTAAGAAGGTTTTCTTAGGACTTTTTCCATAAGTACAGCACTTGTGTGGACAGCTCAGCCCATGCTTTCCCTCCCTCCCCTCTCACACTGGAGTGTTTGCAGGGGGTAAGAGACCTCTGGAACCACTGCAGTGTTTGGTGTGTGGCTGCATCCAGGGGCCACCTTGGAACCCAGGGGCCAGCAGAAGAGCGGTCTCTCTTCATCTCACATCATCCACACCCCATCCCCAGGGTGAGCCTGGAGCTGGGCTGGGACATGGGTATTTCTTTCCAAGCTCCTGTTGGCTTTTGGGCACATTGCACTTCTGGCTCAGATGAGGCCAACCCCGCACCCACAGCTGATGGGTCTGGTGATTTGGGGCTGGTGTGGGTAGTTCTCATCTTTGCCCTCGGGGAGTCAGCTCCTCCAGGCTGCAGGGGTTGAGGTGAGTAGGGTTTGTCAGCCCAGTCCCTGACGATTTCACTCAAATCAGGGTGAGCCCAGTGGAGTTCAGTTCCATTCTCAGGGCCCCAGTACTGGTTTGAAACCAGTTTCAAGATTTGAAATCTTGAAAACATTCCCTGGGCAAGGCCTTATGAACCTGTGAGCCCCATCTTAGCACCTATCCATCTTCCAGGAGCCATCCTGTCACACAGGGATACCATGCCGTGAGCATAACTGCTTCTTGCCTTTGCAGCAGTTTGGTTTATAGGAGACACCATTTGGCTCCAACTGCCACGCTTCAGTGAATAATCATTTATATAAAAACGTACCTTTGCGTTTACTTTCTGTGGTGGCTGTTACTAATGGTAATGACTTAAGGGAAACCTGCAGCAACTGAGGCATGAGTTGCCCGTTGACAGTAACGCTTTGGTGCTGGGAGGCGAGTGGGTCCCTGCCAGCCCCGGATCCTTGCGCGCTGGCTGGCTCCGTGCAGGCCGCCCGGTCTGAGGCTGGGGACGGGTTTTCCTCCCGTTAATGGAAGCCCCTTGAACTCCCGCTAAGGGAACACGCGCGATGCAATGCGGCGGCTCCCTCCCTCCTGCCATGCTCCCCGCGCAGGGGGAGCCCCGTCTAGCCCCGCGGCCGCCACCGGATCCCGTCCCCCCCCAAGCCCGAGTTGCGACTCCGCCCGGCGGGACCGCGCCTCCCGCGGACACCCCCCCCCCGCCGTTCCACCGCTGTGGGGACACCGGCGGGGCGGGGCGGGCGGCGGAGGGAGGAGCTGGCGGCGGCGGGCGGGTGGACGCGGCTCGGGGAGCGCCGCGCAGTGCGGAGCGGAGCGCAGCGCACGGGCGGCCGTGAGGGGTCCGGCCGGCAGCACGCAGCCCGCAGCCCGGCCGGGCGGAGCAGCGCGGAGCGGAGCAGCGCGGAGCGGCCGTACCTCCCCTACCCCGGGGATTATACAGGCTTGCGGGGTTGTTTCGGCGGGGCCGGAGGAGCTTGGGGCCGGGCTGCTGCTTCTCCCCGATGGAATTCACCTGAACCGCGGCCGCGGCGAGCCCTGGACGGCGGGAGGGACGGTGCCCCGGCGGGAGCCCGCTTTGTCTCGGGAGAGGACGGGCATGACTTTTTAATACACACATATATCACCCCCCAGAATAAACCCCCCTAAAGCCGAAGAAGCAGCAGACACCCGCCCGGAGGAAAGGACGCCTGGACCGCGGAGGGCGGGCGGGAGGAGCGTTGGCCCCGGGACCCGGAGTTGCCCGCGCTCCGCCGCACATGGTTTTCTTTGTCCTGCTGCCGCTCTGTTAGCGCCCCTCGCACAGCGCGCCCCGATCGCGCTCTCCTCCCTCCCAGGGAACCATCTTTGCGTGAAGAAGGGAGCGGGAAGGATGCCCGCCGCGCGGCCCGCGTGCCCGGCCCTCGGAGTTGTGCCCCGGAGGATTAGTTGGGGTTTGGCTGCGGGGCGTTGAGAGCCGCACTTGGATCGGAGTGTCCCGCACCGCCATGAGCCCCGCGCCGGCAGCCGCCGTTACCCCGCTGCGAGCAGGTAAAAGCCGCTTCCCCCCGCGGGGCCGGGCAGCGGGGCCCGGCTCGGTTCAGGGTCCTCGCGGGGTGAAGTCGGGCCGCCGGGGCCGGGGTGCCGAGGGGCTCCGCGGTAGTTCCGCGGGCAGGTGCGCGGCGGCCGGGGCCGGTGCAAGTGGTGCGGCGGGGACCGTGCCAGGAATGAGTCAAGCTGCGCTGCCTGGACAGGAAACATTTTAGTCATCCATGCGCTTGAATGACAGCGCAGCCCTTGATGGGGAAAACGCTCTTTAGGTCATATTTTTATTTTAATTATTCCCCCCATTATTTTTTTTTTAGCTCGGGGATTGCTGATTTGTTCATTCCCCGTTGCAAAAGGTTGAGCTGTGCCTGGTAACAAGGGGGTTTCTAAAGGAAAAGGGCCCAAGCGCACGGAAGGAGCTGTTCGTAGCCGGCGCTGGGTTTCGTTCGGAGCTGGGCACAGAGCAGCTCGGCTCCGGGACAGCCGCTGTGCGCCGTGTCCCGGAACGGAGCGCTGCCAACAGTGTCTTCCGTCATCTGCTCCAGTCAGACCTGGAGGTGATCAGGGGGAAGGGGAAAGAAAAGGGAGTTTAGCTTGTCTCGTGTGAAAGGGACAGCCAAGCTCCCCTCCGCGGCTGGAACACTGAGGTCTGACCACGTTGCCTTGAAGCGCCCAGCGTGGGCATAAAGGCACTTTGTTGCCTGCAGAGGTTGCTGTCAGTGCAGCGGGGATGTTAGGTCAGCACTGCAAAGGCGCTGCGTGTCACCCGTCTGTCTCAGCGCCGAGTTGTTGGGGTTTCTCTAAATTTATTTGGCTTTTTGCTGCTCCAGTGTTGTTCCTTTAGTGCTGTTGATGATGTGACTCCCTAAGTCCAAAAAAGGAGGAGTTGCATGGAAATGGATAGCGTATCATTCTGCTGGCAGAGGTTGTATTCACTCCTGCATCGCTGGTGCCGTGCCCGAAGTGCTGTTCTCAGTTTAAAGTCAAATTTTCAAGTACTGGACCAGGCCGTCACGTTCCATCTTGCTGTTCAAGCCAGTAAAATGGAGTTTGGGTTATTCTGATGGTAACCCAAGCAGTGGGGTTCTCTCAAGTTGCTCTTCCACTCAGCAGCGTGTGGTCAGTAATGCAGAGGGAGACCGGCTCTCGGGCAAGCTTTGTCTTTGTCAAATGACTCCTTCTTTAGTTACCCGTTGTGCTGAGAATCGTCTCCCACTTTGCCTGCGAGGGCTTCTCAGCCAGGGTGTATTTATTGTGCAGCACGCTATGTCCGAGAAGTGCCACTTCCCGATCGCACAGCCGTGTTCGTGACTGGTTTGTGCCTGGTTTGTGCCATAGCACAGATTTTGTCTGGAAAACGGTGGCTTAAACCCGAGCTGTGTGTTTAGGCTTGGTGTTAGAGCAAACTTCTTAACAGAAAATGTTTTTCTAGTGTTTGGAAAAACCAAGCAAATGGGAAACTTGGAGCTTCCCTGCGCTGTTTTGTTTTGACACAGTAAAATGAAGTAATAGCTGCAACTGGAAGAAGTTTGAGTATTTAATACTGGATTTGCTTTCTAAAAAGAAAGAATTGTTTTGAGAGTTTTGCCTTCTGAGAGGAACTGCAATGAAAAAGGCAACAACAGATGAAATTCCCTGGCAAAGGTTGCTAGTTTTCATCATGGTTTTCAAGGTTAAGAAAGCATTGAGCAGCTCTGAATTTGTTGGACTAATACTGGACTGCCCTTGAAGCACATGGCCTGCTTGATCTTTGAAATTTGTGCATTATTCACATATTTTCCTTAATTTAGAGAAAGTCATCACTGAGCCATAAATCCATCATTGGGTAATAAATCCCAGTGTTTACAAGGTATTTAATCGAGAAGAAATACACCAGCCCTGCTTTTAAATAAGCCAACAGTAATCTAGTAAAATCTGTCTAGAAGCCTGAAAAGAAAGAATAAAGCCATTTTTAATAATTAACCATAGAAATCCTCTATGTTGTTAACTTAAGGGCAGACAAATTATTTCAGTGTCTTGGTACACGGGGTTACAGAGTCTGAACTGTATCTACTTATTTATCGGTAATTCCACATCGACGTTTTCAGTGCAGTTGAGGCATAGATGGTGCTTGCCTGATGGGTTTTATCTGGGTTTGAAGTGAGAAATTCCTTCCCTTTAACAAAAACAAAAAGGAACACAGCCTGCTTTAGGATGTGCTTTTATATGTTTTGCCTGAATCCAGAGAAAACCATTCCCTAAGAGAAGAGGAGAATCTGTCTTGAGTATTGTATTTTATCCCCGTTTGCAGTATTTCATTACTGAACACGTTTCTTTTGCTGTGTTTTCAACAAGAAGATTATCTGCGGGGTTGGATCCAAGGTACAGCCCCAAATGAAAGAGTTCTCTGCATTCTGTGAATGTGTAGGTGGTGGAAATCAAAGCTTTAGATGCGTGTATGTGTGTATTCTGTTTGTGCACCAACACAGCAGAGCACAGAGGCATAAACTTCATGCTTTGTGCTTTGGGGCTCGGGATGTTTGTCAAATTGACATTTGCAGTGATATCTTCCCCCGCCTGGTTTCTTGCCATAGTAGTCTCTGAAAGGGAAGCTCAGTGTTTTTGTGTGCAACTTAAAGAAGGCGTTTTAATAATGGGTAGAAAGGTTAACCGGTGTGCTTGCGTGCAAACAGCAGTAGTAGGTGAGGGAGTAATGCAATATTAGGAGGAAAATCCTCCCACAAATAAAGGTGGTTTGATGAAAAAATGAAATACATGATGAATTTATACAGTGTGGTGTCAGGAATCAGTTGTTCACATGGAGGTGAATCTTGCATAGAAATACTAAGCACTAACATACTTGTTCGTATTCATAGAGTTTGTAAGAGCAATTCTCAAATCACTAACTGAAGTTATTAGCACTGCTCCAAAGACGGTAAAATCAGATGCTTGACACAGTAGTGTCTCCAAAAATACTTTAGAAATTAATTGAGAAATCTGCAGTTCTGCAAATTCCCCAAACTGGGGTGTTTGCTTCCAAATGGTGACTCTTCTCCATTGCAAAACCAATGTCAAAACGTATCGGATAATTCCAGTGAAAAAAAAAAAAAAAAGGTTTTGTGCAGCTAATATGTTGAATAAAAAAAGAAATAAAATCATTTCTTTATTATCTAGAACCTTTCCAAATAAATAGCTGCACTGCAGGGCGGTGAAGCACAGCCAAACAGCACCACCTCATGGCCATTCTCCTCCGAGGCTGCAGCTTCCACCCGCTCCCTTGCTTTTTGTCACCTGATGTGTTTCTCTACAATATCCATCTCGGTGCGTGTGTATAAATACACCACATGCCTTTGAAAGCTCTCCCTTGTACAAAACGTAACCTTTCTTTTTTCTATTGGTCTTTCAGGCATCTGATGCCAGTTCTGAAAAACTGTTCAACGCTGTTACAAAGAAAGGTAAGGCTGCAATTCACATCACAAACATATTCCCCCCCCCAACACATTTCTTTTCATGGCAGTTTCAATGGGAGATGAAATGTAACTTGTCTCGCAGAAATGTTGCAATCAGCTTGTTAGTGCTTTTTATGTTTCTGTGGGTTTCAGACATGTTCTGTATGCTTGGTAATTGCTTTGCTTAATATAAAATATAGGCTTTAAATAATGCATTGCCTGCCAGGTCAGAATTAATTTAAATAACAATATTAGGGAATAGTTTATTTTACAAATGGCTTTAATTTAAGCTCATTTAAATAACTGTAAGAGTTTTCAAAATGTTTTAACTTGATTGTTACTCATCAGCTACATGATAGACGTGGAATTATGAATAGCCAATTTGCACTGCTGACAGTAATAACCAGCCAACATTTAGTATTCACAAGATAATAGTCATAAACCATGGCTTACTGTGCTGTGTGCTTTCTGTAGAGTTAATAAATGATATAGAGGGCCACATTTAAATATCCAGTATTGCATTAATTTCTTCCAAACAGCAATCCAAAGAGAGAGTGGCTAGTGATACAACAGTACATTAAGGGAAAACTTGCCCTAAATCAGTGCCAGTGAGCTTCTGTGCAGAGCTCGTCCTGAAGCAGCCTTATATGAAAGACTGGAGGCTTTAGGGAATTTTAATCCTTATTTCTGGTTTGGTCTGTGCGTTTGGAAGGAGGATCGAGGGAGCAGCTCCAGGCATGAGTTACACCGACAGGTATAATTCAAAGCCTTTAAAATGCGTCTGGTTTTTACCCCTCTGTCCTTCTACTTAATGACAGCTCGTTATAACCGCTGAGTAAAAGGGTGTGCTTCTAGCTTAGGTTAAAACAAACATTGTATTTTAGCTCACTGGGGTTTTGGAACCTTTGAGTCAGTTTGCATTAGAAGAGGCAGCTGTGATTAGTTTGAAATTTAGGTTTTTCTTGTTGACCAGGTGTGGATTTGCTTAGTATTTGTGTGCTTCTGACTGGCTTTGGGTTTGTTATTCCACTGGGTCATTGTGGTGGGGTTTTGTGGCTTTTAATTCCACAAAGCTGCAGTGGTTTAACTGGGGACAGTGCGTGACCTCGGTACATGTGGGATTCCTGTGCTGATATACCATGCTTCTGAAATCTTTTGCTGCATATTGAGTTATACCTATATTTAATTGTGTTAAGGCTCCATATTCTGTTTTTCATGTATTAGCATCCTCTGGAAGTACAGTCTGGATTATTTCTGTGGTCTAACTAGGTTATCTCACTTGGCAAGCTTATCTGTCCTTTCTGATTAACTGCATTTGCAGGTTCCCCCTCGGCCCCTCCATAGGCGGAGGAGAGGTGGCCAGGAGGAGGAGAAAGGGCGAGTTGTGTGTTTGGAGTGACCCAAGGCCCCCAAACTACATGTGACTGCATCTTTAGTTTGCTAATTCGCTGTAAAAAGCTTTGGCACTTGAACAGCCCTTTCCTGGGGCTCGGCCAGGGCGAGGAGAAGCAGTGAATCCACATTCCTGGCAAAGGCCTGTAACTAGGGTGAGGGACTCTCCTCCCTCCCCCAGGAGGTGATTGATGAAGAGTAGGCCCCTCTTCCTCTTCCTTTTGCTTTCTTTCTCTTTCTTTTTGAATCAAACACATTTCCCACATTCTTATTTTTGTTTACTTACCCGAGCTTGATTCGTGGCATCTATTTGGTTGTGAATACCCATGCTTGACAGGGAGCCTTTTCTTCCGAGGTACTTTTCTTTGGTGATTTAGTTCCCTTGAAAGGATTAGGCTTTCTTTGTGTAGCCTAAAATCAACACCGGCTTTTGGAAGCTTTGCTTGGGAAACCGTACACAAATAAGCTTTTTAGTTGATGGTAGATTATTCCTTTGCCCCTTATTTCCATCAAAATGGCGTCTGTCTTTTCTCCTCCTGAGTTTCCCCTTAAAGCCATATGCTAATTCCTGTTGGTAACATGAATGACAAGGGAAGAATCAATGCAAATCCAGGTGCGGCCAAACTAGGCTGACTGGTATTTTCTTTTTCTCCCCCCCCCCCCCCTTTTTTTCCACTGGGAGAAAGAGATTAAGGGGAAAGAGGGCAGAAAAAAGCAAAGGGAACAGTTTTGTTAAAGGGATTAGCATTCAAACTACTAAATATCGGGAAAAGAGCCTCAGAAAAGATCTGCTGTGTGGAGATAATGTCAATAATTGCTTGCAGCCAGGTGCAGGGGCTCTCCGAGGTGGTTGGGAGGCTGTTGCCTTCCCTAAGTGTCTGCCTTGGGGATGGCTGATGACTGCCCAGGCGCTGTCAGTTTGATATATTCCAAGTTCAAGTTCCCTCTCTGCAATTCAGTCTATTTGCTTCCAAGCCAGCTCTCTCCCCCCCCCGCCCCCGCTGTGTTGTCCGTGGTTGCTTTTGCCAAAAGCAATAAAAGTCGCTTGTAAGAAAGGTCAGATCTGCATTGGGTAAATCATGATGAAACCTTCAAAGCCTCCTGGCTGATGGGCCAGGCTGGGAGGGCTCGGCAGGCTGACAAGTGGACATACCTCCGTGTCCAGAGCCGCTCCTCTCCCGTGTCCTGCAGATACCCACTGGATGTCTCGCACATCCTCTTCTTTTCTCCTTGCAGAATTACTGATAGCTGAGGTAGCAGAAATTACAGAGGTGTTTACAAAGCAGGTGGAAATCCTGAAGCATTTTAGGTCTTGTATATGTATTTTGTCCCCCTTTCTGTCATTTAGCTGTAGACTTCAAGGCTGAAGACGAGATGAAGCCCAGGCTTTGGTGGATTAGTGTGGATGTGTAATGCTGAGCAGTGCTTTCCTCGGAAATACTAACAACTAAAATACCTAGAGCAAAGTGAAATCCCTCCTAGAACCCCCCTGAAGAGATGGTAAAACCCCTTGACAAGTGTCTCATCTTCCATTCTGGAGCTAGCTGGTCTTCGAGCTATATGGGAAGATGCCTCCCTAAATGTAGAAGGGTCCTCTGAGTTTTGGGTACAGTATGTGGATGTTGAGGCCTCTCAGTGCTGGGCTACGTGCCATAGCCGAGCAGTGCTGCGTTGGAGAGGGTTATAGGGATCCCTACCAGCTCTGTGCTGCCACCATTCCCAGAGGTCCGCAGCCTTCTGCCGTGTCTGCAGCAGGGCTGGGAACTCGGGAGGGATGTGGTTGGACCGCAGGGCAGGAATCACTGCAGCTGCTGCTGAAATGAGTTGTCCCTGGTCACTAATCGGATCCCTGTGCTCCCTCACTTGGGCAGGAACACCTCACCTTGCAATGTTTAGAATTCTCTAGGAGATGATTCCCATGGAAATCCAGGTGGCTGTGCTGGGAGGTAATCACCCAGGGGTCGGGGCCCTTGTGAATGCCGGAGAAAGGGGCTGTTAACATCTGAATAAATGAGATGGGTAAGGGATGGAGGAGGAGTGTATCACCCACCTGCAGCTCCCTGTCTGTCCCCTCCCTACCTGCACACTGAGCCTTCCAGTTTGGGAGTGCTGCTTACAGTCTTTATGTCTTTGAACAAGCATAACCTTTTCTGAGAGCATCAACTTCAGCACCATTAATCCTGGCTGAAACACAGGTTTTGTTCAGGAATTTTTGTAACACTACTTCAGCATAATGAAATTCCATTATCTCTTAATAATTTAAATAGGCACATCTGAAGCTGTAGCGCAGGCAGCTCCTACTATTACGATGTATTTCATTTATGCTAACTCCCTCCCACATAGCCTTGGAAAACAGCTTTTCCTGGAGGGAGAAATGAGTCCCAAAGTGATGAAGTTTTCATTTGTGCTGTATACTGAAGCTTGCCTTTGATCAGGAACACAATTGGGCTGTTACAGCTTTTTACATTCAAATTGTTTACAGGATGTTCATGTAAACTTGATGAATCCTTCTGCTTCCTGGCACCACCAGCTGTCAGGGAAATATTTATACTCTCAGCTGGAGGTAGATCAAGGCGTCTGGGTTACGAGTCTTCACTGGTGGCTGAAATACCAGTCAGATCAAGCCCTGGCTTTTTAGATGGCTCTACAGCAATATCCTTCCCTAGAAAAACAGACACATTGTTGTTTCTTGTCTGTCTGTGGTGAATCATTTCTTGAGGATCCTCCACAACATCTGCTTCTGTAAACAAGCAGGGAGCTACACTTGGCAAATATTTCTCTGCCGATCCCTTAGCTGTGGAGAAGTGCTCTCGCTCTCCCTAAGTAAACCATCCCCACAGCATCTCACATTGAGTATAAGTGGATTCACCACTACATAGATAGCGTGTGTGCAGTATTAACGTGTTCAGTATACTAGAGAACTGGCTGCTGCTGTCTCCCTCCTCGCCAGGTGTCTGTAGGAATCTATGTAACATCCTCACTCCCTTGGTTCTTAGTGTTCCTCTTGAATTTTTGGGGCGCTGCTGTCTCCATGGGTTGGCCTTGATGCACCGGAGGGCTCTGTGGTTGGACTGGAGGCACTCCATGTTGTTTCTCTGTAGTGTAAAGCTTCTTGCTACTAGCTTGCTGTTAGGGCTGCCATCATCAGCCAGCAAACCTCAGGGACTACTGAATCACACCAGCAGTGCTGCAGATTTCTGTCTTTGTGGTTGTTACAATGGCTCAGCCCTCCTGAAGCGACACCCAGACGATGGTGTCTCCTTGCCTTTCCAGTGGAGACTTCCCTGGTGGCTTTGGATCACTTGGTTTGCCTGTGTTTTCTGGGTTTCAAATGGCTTTTCAATATTTTCCATGTGAAAGTTCAGTGTCTCATTAGTGAGGGACTCGGCACTGCACAAAGCCTCTGGTTTTGAGGACCCCAGGTTTCTTGTGCCTGTGAGTTAGATTAGAAGAACTGGTGCATTGCTTCACTCTGACTTCCAAGTCAGGCAGACAAATTGATGTATGTCTCGAGATGGTTCTTTGTTCTGGTACACAAAAGAGCAAGGCAGTTATTTCTGTGCCATGAAGGCTTTATGTGAGCAAGGGATTTGTTCCATAACATCCTCATAAAGGCTGTACCTCCTAAGCACGTACCACTCCTCTCCATCTGTACGCTTTCTATGCTCCTCCTTTCTTTATGCGCTGGTGCTTTTTGGCTGGGACATGGCAGTCAGGCAGGGCTGCAGTGCTAGGAGGTATCATAGCTGTTCTGTAGATAAGGAAAAGGTCAATGGATAATGTGACGTAGTTTTGTGTGCCCAGAGGGACTGGTGAGAGCCAAAGGTAGCCTCTTCCAAAATCTGTCAGATGCTGAAATCCTAAAACTTACAAACAGGAATCTTCTAAACAGGATACTTTTTAAGTTGGTAATTCAAAACAAACCCATAAACCATCAGCGTGGGACAAGCACCTGCAGTCCCTGGCTTTTCCTGATCAAAGCAGTGGCAGAAGTCAGTTAAAAGTGTTGTTCTGTCCATTTAGAGCGGTATCAAGTACCCTTTGGGGTTGGTTGGTGAATGTGTTCATGTAAGGTTGTTTGGAGTAGTTTGCCTATGGTGTCAGTGAGCACAATGGCAGTATTTACTAACATGTAATGGTATCTGTTCTGGAGAGAGTATTTGTTCTATAGGTTAACCTTTTATCAAAAAAGACTTATCAGCATTGGGCTGTAAAATAACAACTTGTGCTAATCGCTTCGAAATAAGGTGGAAAAATCCTTGGGATAGGAATGTTTGCATGTCAAAGGTCCTGACTTGACAAACCTGCAGTTAGTGATGTCCAAGCTGGAGTGTGGCGTGAGGTTTTGTGCATGGAGCATCCTGCGGGCCTCCCGTATCTGGCTTGCTGCTAGTCTCTCCCTTGTAATAAAATGTTTTCTCTGAAAATGTATGTTTATTTAAGTAGGTCTCTTTTTGCTTCACAATCTGGATTCCATTCAGTCAGTTACCACTCCAATTAACTAACAATTATTTAACATTAACAGTAATTACAGACGCCAGTTAAGCGCCTACAGATGTCAACTGTTAGCTTTGTACCTAATCACTCAATGAAATGGAGAAAGTTCAACAAACATCAATTAGCCAAGCAATTAGGATGAGGTAGGAAAGAGCATGTTATCGTGTGTGAGCTGATTCAATTTATTTTATTTTGTCAGTAAAACACACACACTGCAGACAAGCAGCAATAAGTTGCTGAGATTAGATAAAGCTGTATTGTTTTGCTGTTTATACAAGGGTTTTCCCCTCCTCTTCCTTCCCCTACATAACTCAAATACGCTTTGCCAGGCGTTTGTTATCTTATCAAATACATTTCGGTTCAATTGGGAAAGCACAGCAATGTCATTTTCAGCGCAGAGGCGAAGAGTGTTCACATCACGTTCACAGCAGCAGGCGTGAGCTTTATCCCAGCACAACTGTCACCTTAGCAAAGCTACTCCTGGGAGTAGGTTTAACCAATGCGTAGATGTAACCAAGGGCCAGGTAAACACCAATGTGCTTACACAGTAGATACATGGTTTTAGATAACACCGAACAACGTGAATTGGTTCCTCCATCTGCTTTATCCATGTATTTAATCTCAACAGTGGGTTGACTTGGGCTCCACACCACCTTGCTGAGGTTGTAAAAGGACAAAAGGGCTTCCTCACAGGTTGCATTAGTGCAGCTTGGGCTGTCCCAGCTCAAGGGTGGGAACAACCTGTGCAGGGTGTTCCCATTGCATGCCTGCGTGCATGTCTGAAGGGTACCATGTATTGGCAGCCATCATGGGGAGTAACTGTGCCTCCAGCAGCGCTGTGTAGCTATGTATTGTGTGGTTGTGTGGCTCAAATAAAACCCTAGAAGAGTAGGAATGGGCTATAACTTTACTTTTGGAAGGAACCCGTTGGTTTCTAGCCACCATCCAAGGTGCATTGCAGGCCCCTGTTTTAAGATCTTTGGAAGGCACTTGACCCTGTGCACAGGGTGCCCAGGCTTCCCAAGTACCCAGCAGTGCCATAACCCACCCGTTCACCTCTATAGTTACTTTTCCTGTAGGATCTAATGGCTTCTCACTTGGCACAACGTAACACCTCTTGCTCAGGCTGGATTACATCCTGTTACTGTTAATTATCTCAGACCTTACAGTCTGGACACTTTGGATGTCTGTAGGAGTTTCACAGGGTCATCTCTGTGTATTGTGGAGGGGTTTTTCTTCCTTTTTGTAAAGCCTTTATGGCTGCTTGAAACCCAAAGCAAAGAGGCTTTTTTCTCCCACTTCTCAACTGCCCCCCAAACAAGAATTCCTGCCTTTTGCCTTCATCACCACGCTGACATACTTCAAATGTTTTTCCACAGAAAATGGTCCTACCAAGTAAGATTGTTTTCTCATGCAGTCTGCCCACAAGACTCCATGGAGTTATTTGAATTAGTCATTGTTTTCCAATGTGAAGGAATGAGAGTGGAGAACCACAGGCAGAGCTTGCTGCTGCTTCCCGAAGTCTCAGCTGGCTTTTCTTTCTGGAAAAAACACAGCATCCGAACATGTGAATAAAGCCCTTGGTGTGTGACCAGTGTGAGGTAATGTTTGTTTGAGCAGACAGAAAAACTGAAACTGAGCTTCGAAGTGAGAGCTGCCGCGTTGATTCTGGTGACAAAAAAATCATACAATCATGGAATCCCAGACTGGTTTGTGTTGGAAGGGACCTTAAAGCTCATCCAGTTCCAACCCCCTGCCACAGCTTGCTCCAAGCCCCGGTGTCCAACCTGGCCTTGAACACTGCCAGGGATGGGGCAGCCACAGCTTCTCTGGGCACCCTGTGCCAGCGCCTCAGCACCCTCACAGGGAAGAGCTTCTGCCTAAGAGCTCATCTCAGTCTCCCCTCTGGCAGGTTAAAGCCATTCTCCTTGCCCTGTCCTTACAGGCCCTTTCTTGATTTGAAGATACTTCAAACTGGCATCAAAGAACAGAAAAAGGTAAAGACATGTTAGTCTTCACTTGGGTTTCAGTTCAGTAACTGCTTCCTGAAGTAACTGCTTCATTGCTTGACTGACTTTAAATGCTTGTTAACGCTGAGCATTTACTTAAGAGCTTTACTGGATGAGGCCCCCAGGAGTAAATCTTGGGACACCCTTGAGACTTCCAGCCACCTGGGCATCACTTGTGTTTCCTTTTCTTTCTGTCCCTTGTGCACCTCTGTGACTGAGGGGAGCTGAGCCCCTTTTACCCATCCCTGTCCCTAGCAGGTCCTGCTCTCTACCCTTTGGTTCTGTTCCATGAGCCAAGGAATTTCTCACCAGAAATTCAAACACAGCAAGAAGGAGATGATTTTGCGGCCAAGTTACCCATCAGGTGCAGGGAAGGAGGCAAAGCACAGGAGAAGGCAGAGGGGCTGCCCCCCACCAAGCCTTTGGATCAGCCTTCACCCTGCAGTCAGTACTTTCCTGCTATCATTCAGTGCATGCAGTTACTCAGTGTAACATAAACTGATTTCCAGGCTAGATGTGGCCAGTCCTGGCTGTGCAGCTGCCAGGAACATGCTGAGAAGTGCTTCAAGCAGCGAATGAGTGTGTGTGTCTGAACGGGGTGTCTGCGGCATTGGGCTGGCTGTTTAAAAAGCCAGTGTAAATGTATACTCAAAGAGTGGCAAACACAAGAGCAGATAAACTGATTTAAGTGCCTTTTAGAGCAGTTAATGACCTTGACTTACAAATGCTGGGAAAGTAAGTCAGGAGCTGGGGGGGTGGGTTTCCTTCTGGACTTACCCAGAAAACACTGTTCTAAAACCTTCCTGTCTGAGGTGCAGCCCTGTTCTCACAAGAGGATTTTTAAAGTGGGGCCTGGGGAGAATTTCCAGGTCCAAGAGTACAAGATTCAAACCCCACCAGACTGCTGGAGCCTGTGTTTAGTGCAGCAGGATTTCCCCTGGCACTTGAGATCCTGTCTTAAGGCATGCCCACAACTTGCCATGATCCCCCCAAGGGCCGCCTGGCTTATTCCCATCGCCCATCTGCAGCCAGAGGAGCTCCACAAAGCCTGTGTTAACCCCTCACTTGTAGCTTATCCAAAAGTCACAGTCTTTGGAGCACAGGGCAAGCCTCCTTCCTCCTCAGCCCTTTTTATCCTTGGGTTTACACCGTGCTCTCTGGTTCCTTATGGGTTTTCCCAAAATGCTGTGGGGTTGAGGCGAGGTGGATCTGGAGGACTTGGGCTGCCTGGGGCAGCACTCGGCACCTGCAGTTTTGCTGCTGTCTGTGTCTTATGGGACAATGAGGAGCAGGAAGAAGGATGAGCTGCGGCCCTGTGGAGCTCCCACAGAATTTGGGTGTGTTTTCCAAGTATTTCAAGTTAGTGAGCACTTTTGAATATTGGAGGCAAAGGAATTGTCATAATAGAAACCAGCTGCTGCAGAGCAGGCTGTGTCCTAAGAACAAACAGCTCCATGAAAATAGGTCTGCTGAGTAATAAAGCCACAAATAAATACTTAGTTCATTTATTGGGTTGTTAGTCCCATAAGCACTTAAACTTCATTTGTAAAAAGAAACAGCATTATACAAATCAAAAGCAGATGAGCAAAAGCCTTGGGTTTACTTTTGCTTGCTGGTTTTTATTGGTGGTTGGTTGAACAGTTACAACCCTGCAGCTTTCAGCAGGTGGGGTTGGTGCCTGGGTACAACAGACCCTGCTGCAATGACAGCACTGTTTTGTTCTGTCCTGTGATAGTAATTGGGTTGTTGTTTTCTTCCCTCAGCACCTTGGGATAGAGTGAATTGTCGTTAAGGGAATTGTTTCCCAAGGTGGTCCTTAGTTTTTTGAGGTGTGGGAGTCAATGAGACACTTCCAGCTTTGGTCTTAAGGATGCTGAGTTTCTGACTCTTCTGACAGAGAACTGTGTAAATCTTTCTTCTTTCCATCTGACTGCATCTAAGTGAGGTCCCTACGCTGTTCTTCAGGCACTCCTGACACCCTTCCTGAGGTCCAAACAGGTCTTATTTAGGTGACTGGGAGAAATAGGGTGAACTCGTGGGCTCTCATCTCTTCATCAAGACAGGGGAATGATCTTGGTCTTTGGTTTGGTCTTAGTTCATTGCCAGAAACAGAGTCTGATGTTTCTAACTCCCAGTCAAGTGGATGCTGATTTGGAAGTGAGGATTGTTCTGTATGAATAAGCAGCCTTCAGTGTCTTTGGGATCTGGGAGAGAGTTACCATGTGGATGGAAAAAATGGGAAGCTGTCAGCCTTCTGGGAAGAGCAGAGTGGAAGAGTACAGGTTCTCTGAAGACGTCCATCTGGCAGGGAACAATAGGAGCAATCACGGAACACCAGATATATCCTCTTTTCACCACACCAAAAGAAGTCCATGATTACATCAGACATGTTTAAAGCAGACCACTCTGAGCAGAGCTGTTTTGAAGACTGTGGCTCTTGAGTAACCAGCTCATTCTAATCCAGTTCATATTTGAATAGTCCTGTCTGATTGCAGATGGGGTGAACAGCCATTAGAGTACACAAGCAATTGTCTGTAAATGGCTGGACCCATTAACTCCTGCTGGTCGTGATGCTGTGTCTGCAGTGCTGCTTGTAGTGGTGCTCTCTATGCATGAAAAGAGATGTCATAAGCCATCTGAGGCCAGACCCATTGTAGTGGCCATGAATAGACAGGTTCCTGTTGACTCTTGTTTAGTTCAGGCTCCAAGAGAATCATTATCTTTTGGTACAGAAGCTCATACTTGAGCATTTAGAAGGTTAAAACAAAGCCAAGTGGCTCTGTGGATTGCATTAGGAAACTCTTCATTTGTTTCTATGTTGCAGAGGTCACTTTTCTTGTCTTACAGCTTTTTCTTTGTGCTATGGTCTGGTATTCTTCCTAAAAGTTGGCTGTTGTACCTGCCCTCGTGTTTTCGCAGTGGTTTCTCAACGTTATGTTATGACCAAATCAGCAACGTATGAGTTTGCTCTTGGAGAGAGAAGAAATGAGAGTGCTCAATCTGTGGAATGTGGTGGAGTTACTAGGGCTTATCTCTATAAAGAGAGTTTTTCCATGCTTGCATTTGCATAAATAGTTTACAGAAATAAGTATCTTTTTACAGTGACCCCCTTTAAAAGATCATGGCCACATGCTGTCATGTGGGACATAATGTAAAGTTTGTGTAGATAAAACCGAATTTGAAGAGTCAGACAAGTCTGAGCCACTTCTCACAGCATGTATAGTGAGGACCAGCATGATGATTTTGGAAGGCTGCTTCTGCAGAACCCACTGCTGGGAGATGTTAAGCATATTTGTGGGATCATGGGTGAGAGTCCACCTTACTGGAACACTCTTACATGGACAGCAGGTGAAACCCACCAAGTAGGAGGGAGAACTTGTGCCCTACTCTGCCTCTCTTCAGGTCACTCCAGTCCCTTGGGCACCGTGTGAGCCTTCCTCTTTTGTTGATGGGTCTCAGTGAAGGTGTTCTTGCATCTGCTTCCAGTTCTCTGTATATGCTGACTTTTAAATTATAGGTCTTGAGACCCCCTTTTGTCCTGTTTTCACAGCCACTCAGATTTAACAAACCAGGCCCATGGCCAGGGCTTGTGGGAATTGCTGTAATACAGTTAAACGTTGATAATCATCTGGCAAGCTGTTACACTTGTCTGGAAAGGGCTGGGTGATGTGTGCATGTGGGACAAGTCAGTACATCTTTTGAATTAATAAATTAAGTTTGTTGGCGAGCCAGCCTGTAGTAAATTAACACCTTGCTTAAATAGTTAGCTGACAGCTTGAAGTGGAGGGGTGGCATTTTAATAGTTAAGCTGGTTTTCTCTGTCTTCACATGCCCTGCCCAGCATCTCATCTTATTCAAATAACCTAATTGCTATCCAGCCTTTCAACAGCACATCATCTTAGCACCTTGCTGCCAAGACAGTTATTCACCTAAAGGCCTCATTATGTTTTGCCAGCATATCAGGGGCCAAAAATAACTTGACAATATCTGCTCGATACCCAGGTATCTAAATGACAAACAAATAATTGGGTGAAGCAAGCCCTAAGCACAGTGCAGCTGACACCACCGTGTGCAGAGCCCTTAACGATAACAGCCACCATTCTGCCTGGGTCGTGTCACAGCAGATCTTTAGGCAGGGGATAGTGCTGAAACATGAGGGTGACAGCTTGGGAAATAGCTGTTAGTGCAGGCAGTAAGGAGGGTGTTGGTGGCAGTCTGTGACAAGTCACTGTCATTTTCCTGCAGGTAAATGGCTGGCATCTTAGAACAAAGGCTTTAACAATAGCGTTTTCTGAAAAAGTTAAAAATAAATCACAGACTTGCTCTCATCTGAGAGGGTTTATGAGTGGGCCAGGGAATGCTCCAGCTTCCCCTTTTAATCTGATATTATAATTAAAGTTGATTGCTATGAGTGGCTGTGCATGCTTAAAAATTAGATTAGCCACTAACTTGGCTCTTAATGAGGGTTTTTATTGCTCTGATAGCTTACACAAAAGCAATGAACATGATTTGGAGCAAGTTAATGCACCCTGAGAAGGCAGCTGTGGTCTGCATCAAGAGTCCCCAAAAGTAAGGCTTCCTTGTAAGACAGGTCCCTCTGTCCTGTCATTGTCCTTCAGCCTGATGGATCTCTGATGGGTCAACAGGGTGCTGGCAGACCAATTGCTCTGCCCATCATCTTGGCAAACCCCAATGTTGTGGTCTTCAGAGGCTCCCACAGCTTCCTCAGTGCTCCTGTGTGTCCAGAGGCCTTTAGTCCATTCCTGTGTTAGACCATATTACTGGTCCTTTCCAACCCAAACCATTCCACGGTTCTATGTGACTTCGTGTATGTGATAAAATAGAGTGGATACATGAAGGAGCGTGTGACAGATGCTGGAACTTGAAATGTCTTGGAATTGCTCCTTTCCTTAACCACTAAAGTGACCTCTTCTGTGCATGCAAGTAGCAAATGAGGATTTTCAGCCACACAGAATCAACCAGGTTGGGAAAAACCTTTAAGATCATCAAGTCTAATCATTCCCCAGCACTGCCAAGGCCACCACTAACCCATGGCACTGAGGACCTCTTCTACGTGGTTAGTGAACACTTCCAAGGATGGTGACTCCACCACTGCCTGGGTCAGCCTGTTCCACTGCCTAACCACCCCTTCAGTGAAGAAGTTGTTCCTAATATCCAACCTAAGTCTCCCCTGGCACAGGTTGCACTAACAGTTGAGCAAGGGAATTGGGATTTTCATATGAAAGTGCTTGTGCTTGCTTCTAACGCCGCAGTCAATGTCGGTACGTAGATAGTGGGGCAGAGGAAGAAGCAGCATTGCTATGTTACTGGAAGTGGTTCAAAAAGATGCTAAGGGGGGAATGTTACATGTTTTGGCAAGGAACCCATAGCATTTTTCTGCAGCATTTTAGGATTCTGCTGCTGCAAGCAGTTAGACTGGGAGTGGCCAGAATGTTTCAGGCAGTGAAGGGAACTTCAAAGCTTAAAAAAGATCAGCCTAATTTGTAGGTAAAAGTCTGCTTTCATAATTAGCATGTCTGTGCTCTTCATTCTAGTAAACACGTATGGAGAAAGTAATTTGCAAATGCAAACAAAGCCAGGAGGCAACAGGAATACGAGTCCACCTTTGAGCTGATTCTTCAGGAAACGATAAATAGACTTTAGCATTTTTCAGCTGAATGTCTAGTTTCTCTTTGCTTTCCTTTGGCTCACTGTAGAGCATGAGCGCTGCTTAAAATCTGTAGTATATTGCTGTGCATTTTCTCCCTGCAACTTCAACTTTGTCCTTTGTAGATAGACTGAATATATTCTGTTAGGCTATGCTTTTAATATATAGAAAGCACGCAGATAACTTGCTGTGACAGGCAGAAGGTGAATGATTTCCCTGCATCTCAGCAGTTGTTTGGGGTTTCTTGAAAGAAAGAAATTGCTTATACTCAATTTACCTTTTCCCCTGAGGAGTGAAAGTGAGGTGTGGGCATCACATACTTCTTGACATGGTGTATTCCAGTTTGCTATTCACTGCAGCAACCCGTAGTCCAGCAGTGAATTTCCTGAAGGTGACTGGGTGGTGTGACATGCCTTACCTTGCCTTGTCAACAGCAGCATTCCTGGGATTTTATTCAATGGCAGGCATCTTGCAAAATGGGAGCTTCATGGAGTCATAATTCATGTCGTATTGTGAAGATTAAGAACAAACAGCAGCAGGATCTGATGTATTTAGGCAGGATCTGCTTATATTTAAGTATATAACTTTAGAGGGAACATAAGAGAATAGCTGTGAAAATGCAGTATATTATATGTAGGATCTGGAGCAGATGAGACCTGGGACAAAAAGTCCACAGACATGGATTTATTTGAGACATCCCACAGCCTTTTGATGCAAAAGATGGTGGTGATTAAAACTAAGCAGCAGCCAAGGTACTCAGAAGTACTCAAAGAGCAATGGAGATAAATAATCACTGTCAAATTACAGGGAAAATTCTTCAATCCTGGACCAAATATTCCTTGAATTAGGGGGTTTGGGGGTTATTTTGAGACAAATAGTATGCTTTCAGCTTCACTTGCGCTGTTTTGAGTAACACGACTAAAAAGAGCTTACGTGGCTTCATAGAGGTGTGCTCAAATTTAAGTATTATGGTAAAATCTCAGATCTCATTCCCTGACATACAGAAGGAGTCATGGATTCAGGCATGCCTTGGACAGCGGCGGCTGGTTTTCAGGACAAAAGCTTTTACAGTTACACGCCATTAAAATCACGTTACTTAAAAGGTAAACCAAAATTACACAGCCTCCCTTTTTTTCTCCCTAAGCGTTTGCAGGAATGCAGCTTCAAGTGCATAGATGTGTGTATGGTTTTAATAATACTCTGTCATTTGCCGTGGTGTCGTGCCAAAAATGAACTCATTAATGAACTCCACGGGGTATTTATGCAGTTCCAAAGCTGCTCATTACGTCTATTTTTAAGTCCATTGCAGCGTTGATGGCAAGGGGAATTTGTTGAAACCTGTAGTGTAAAACTTGTAATTTTGTTTGCTAACACTTGCAAAAGATTACAGATGTGATCCGAGGCCCTTTGAAGTCAAGGGGGGTAATGGGATCATTAGCGTAGGAATTAGTACGTGTTTTTCTAATATAATACTCTTACATGATGCTTTGGGGAAAGGTTCCCCTCCTTCCATCCCTCCCTTCCCATCTCCTGCCTGGGGAATGTGCATGGCAGTGTTGCTACGTGGAGTGTGTGGCTTTCCGGAGGCTGAAAACTTGGCCTTTTGAGCGTCCATGGAGTCTGAATGTCCCTGAAGACGGTCACTGTGGATTTGTAATTAGTCCAAAACTTTCTTATTTTTAGAGCCAGTTTCCCCCAAAAGGTGTTTTTTGAAGGCTTCTGGTGTCAGTAATGTTGCCTCTCTGCTCCCAGATGAGTTGCGCAGTGCTCTTACAGATTTACCTTCTTAAAGCACTTGAAACAAAGGGGCATCAGTGCCAAACACAAGGGCAGTTTTTCATACAAGGTGGAAAGAGCCTCTTGTTGCAGTGGGATACAGACATAGCATAGTAACTTTATATGTGTCTGCAGAATTCAGAGTTTCAGTTTGCTGCTGGTGTTGGGTTCTCTACAAGTATTTAATGGGTTTTGCTGAGACATGCTCCTGATTGTAAAGTGGTTCTGGAGCTGACAGACTTTGCTCAAGGCAAATTCTTTTCATTAAAAAAGGATTTAACTAATTAGACCCGACTGTCGACTGACAGGTTAATTGATAAGGGAAGTGGGCCCAGTAACCTGGAGGTGAGATTATACTGTGACTTCAAATCCTTATGGTCCCTGATAAAAGTTAGTCTTCCCCTGGAACGTCAGGAAAATCACGCTGGTTTCTTTACAAGGCATCGTGCATGAAAAGATCTGTAAAAAGAGCTGCTGTTTCCTAACACTCATTTCTCAAAGTAAAGGTCTGATCCAGCAAATTTATTCTTAGATAGGGCTCATTGAAGCCGATTCAGTGGGAGGTTTGCACATTCGTAGCTTGGGCTCACATACAGTTTGGTTGGGGGTGACAGGTAGTTTACATGTAGCCTCTTTGTCTCTTTAGCTAGCTGCAATAAAACTTCCTTCATTATTTTTTTTTTTAACTGCTTAAATAAGCAATCACTTGGTCCAGTAAATATTAGTTCTGGAACTATTATTTTCTAATAACTTGCTTCTTAACATGTAAAGGAGCTCGGTAAATGTGTTTAGTGCTTGATAGGAAGGAGATGGCGATACAGGGAGCCTGGCCGAGTCTGGGTGAGACCTGCACATTTGAGCTCTGGTGAACTGCCTTTTCCAGATGCATCTGGTGATCAGGAGTGACAAAGAGGCAGAGTTCTGGTAGTTATTCTTTCACCCATGTGGAAACCATATCTTATATGGTAGAAGGATAATAATGAGAAGACAATTACAACAGCATCTGGAAAAATCAAATAGAAAACCATGTTGACTTCCACCCAGGTCCAGTAACGCTGTAGGAAGAGCCTGTGGTGGGTGAGAGCCACTCATCCGTGCTTAACACTTTCTGGTTTGTCCAGGTAATTCCTTAGAGCTTGACATTAACTTCCTTTATCTTCATGTGTCCAGATAACATTTAGGTACAGGAGAGGCTGTCTGGCAGCAGGAACAGTGGGTTTTGTGTTAGGCAGGAGGGGTTGGCCCAGTGTCAGATCATGTGAAGGAATCAAAGGAAGGTGCTGGGCAGAGAGGGCTCAGTCACTCCTCCTGTGAAAATCTGAGCGTATTTTAAACCCTAGTTTTGGCAGTCTTTCCAAGGAATATCACTAGGATAAAGAAACCTGTTTGTGGGTAAGCTGAGAGCAGCATACCACTCATCACATTCAAGGGAAGAAATTTCAACTGTTATGAATGAGGTGATTTACACTTGCTATTAATAACTGTGAGTGTAAGTTGGGGGGGTGAGTCCTAAGGATTTTTAAGGGTTGTTTTCACTGGTGTACTAACACCTGACTGTGAGAGCAGAGACGTTTCTGTTACCCTCCTTTCCTCTTGGGTAGAATTAGATGCATAGATTGCATATATCAGTCTAATCAACCCTGCTAAGATGTCAAAACATAGAAAGTCAATTAGATCATAAAGTCTAAACCCGTCTTGTTTTTCCTTTCCTTTCCTCCCCTCCTTGTGCTCCATCTAAAATAAATAACTGGACATAACTGAATGAATATAATCCATTTCTCCAAAGGAAGAAAAATAATTGCCTCCAGACTTCTAACTTACCTGCCAAATTGCATCCTGATGTGAATTGCAATGGACAAATTATAATCTGTTGAGACAAGGGAGGCAGTGATGGAGTCTGTAAGTGACCCTTCCCTGGTAGGCACAGTCACAATGAAACTAAACTGGGCAAGTGATTTGCACTCACATCAGGGAAGAGTTGGTCCCCAGGTCATCCTTGAAAGGCATTAACTTAGGAGTGAGAGGAAAATAGCTTGCAATGCAGGCTGACGGCCTGGGGTTGAACAGAAGTCAGTCTCAAGTGATATCAGCATTATGCAGACCACAAGCTCTGTATGCCACTGCTTCAGGAAGAAACCCAAACCAAACAACCAGAACAAAAATACGACAACAAAAAAACACAGAGAAGCAGGAAGATCTAACCAGGGAGTCTCAAATTTGCAGGGTTGGCCTTGCAAAGGCTTTCACACAATGGAGCTGGTAGGCATGGCCACAGCAGTGAGATTTGAGCATCTCTCTCCAAGAAGTCCAGTATTTCCAGCAGTCCCCCAGCCCAGGGATGTTCCTTTGTTGAGCCCTGCTATGGCTGCAGGTTCTGTAAGCTGGTTCAGGCTGCTCTCAGCTGTATAAGAGTGCCATGACGCATTTGGGTACCAACAGCTGATTTGTGGACTGTCTTGGTTTACTTTGTGATCCAGTACTTTGTGTAAATGTAAAGCAATTTCAAGACATGCTTTTGTCACATTACGTAGGTATCAGGTAGCTGCATGTGTCCTGAAGTTGCAGTGAGTATGCAGATGGTCACGTTGGCAGAGATGGAGAGATTTCCATCATCTGCTTCAGACTTGACTGTGGTTCTTATCCTGGTTTTGGTATTGGAGTGACTTCTCTGGGACTCAAGGCTGTGGTGCACAAGGGACAAGGGGCAGCTGGCGGTGTTTGCTTGCAGGGAGTCCTTTAAGTGGGTGAGAACAGTAATACTGCAAGATACTGAGTAGGGTAAGGTTTATTTTGAACTCCAGAAAACACCAGTGAAGACACAAAACTTCATTTTCAGATGGGAGTGAGTTTTGTGACAGTTGATTCCACAGACCCTGCTTAAAGCTCTTCTTTGTCTGCACCCAAATAACCTGAACCATTGTCTAAAAAGCCTTATGCTATAAAATCTAAGAATAGGGACAAACTCCATAAGAAACTGCAGTGCACACTGTAGCATCAGCTGTGTGGAGAGAAAAAAGGCACAGTATTGTAATTCTTCTGTAGAAAGGATCCTGGTGTGAAGCCAAAATGTCTCAATGCACGTAGTAACTTCTCCAACACCCGCAGTGCGTGGTGGGGTTCATGCCTTGAAGACACATGTAAAAACTAAAATGAAATATTATCTTTCTTATTTTAAACCATGTATGTTTTCAAATCCATGTGGATATGCACACTTATACATGTTATGATTTCCTGGCGCTTTCAATGTTATGGTTAAGTCCGATATTTTGTGAAATATCCAATGTCATTTCCTAACCTCTTGCAGAGAAGTCAAACAACTCAAAAACTCTGGTAATTTACCAGGTTACTTAATACTGTTGTTACTTTTGCACGTTGAGGTCCATTTAGATGCATCCTCAAACTCTACTTTTTGATATACTTGCTATCGGAAGGCTCTAACTCCAGCTCAGTTTGGATGGCGTAGATGGGTTGACACATCTCCCACTAGCTGAAGCTGAAAGTCAGAAGACAAGTTAGGATCTTCCTACCCAAGCCAAGTTACCTAAAACCAGGTCTTGATCTTCGTGTTGTGCTTGGTTGTGAGAAAGGTGTTACCATTGGAGAGGATGCTGGATAGAGAAATTAAGACTGCAAAAATAAAGAACAGAGGGAATCCTTCTGGCCTGGGTTATGGAGTAGCAGGAGAAAGTAGAAAAAGGAGATGGCAGGTTGTGCCCCACTACAAAAGGAGGTATAAGGCTGTGTAAGGATGTGCTGGTCTGGTGAAAACAACACTCTGGCAGATCCTAGGTTAGTTTGTGGCCATTTTTTTAACCCCAGGAATATGAAATGTCCTTTGGTAAACCTGCTGTGGAAGACGATAGCAGAACTTGTAAGCATTTTCTGAGGGAAATGTGAGCTGTAGAGATTTATTAATAGGATGTAAAACAATTATTTGTTTGTGTGCTTTTCCCCCTCAGGAATCTTTTCCTTTCTGTTTTCTAAATAATACAAGACATCCTTGGCAGCAGAATCCCCACAGTTGTTAATGTCAGATTGTTATCAGATTTGGCAGTGATTGTTTTCTAATAATATGTATGTTTTCCCCTTGCTGCTCATGTAAGAGTGACAGTTTGCTGAAACTTAATGCAAGATAGAAAAAAAAAGGTCAGCACTTGCCATTTACATCCCTGAAAACAAATGATCTAGTGAGCACAGATCCTTTATCTGCCTTGTAGTTATCTAAGAGAAAGATTTCCATGGAGCAGATGAGGGGTGGAATTCCTCGTGGTTTTTAGCTCCTGTTTAGATCCTATTCATGTTTGGGCTTGAGTAACAACTTCCCTACACTCCCAGCAGAAGAGCTGGTGGAATTCATTTCAGTTTTGCTCTTATCTGTAAGGGTTTGTGGAGATGTTTTAATTTAGTAAGCTTCACAACAGCCTAGTTACGTGATTAGTATCTTCTCTGAGATAGGAATGGGAAGCAGAGCCCCTCAAATGGCAAATGCCTGGTACAAGGTCTGATAAGCTGTTGTGTGCCAGACATCATTCCTGGGGCTGCTCATTTCTTGCCCCTAGCCTCATACAGAGGCTGCAGACCGAGGATACCAAATCCTTCTCCTCCAGGTGGACTTCAGCAAGGCTCAGAGCAGGTCCATGATTCTGATTTTCTTCATTTCCCACCATTACAGTGAGTCTGTGTGTCCACTGCTCTGACCTCAGCCAGTGCCGTTGTGGCTGGCAGCTCCAGTGAGTCAGACACCGAGCTGCCTATGGAGCCAGGGAGAAATGATTCTCT
Source organism: Neopsephotus bourkii (assembly GCF_033783945.1). Classification (NCBI taxonomy): domain Eukaryota; kingdom Metazoa; phylum Chordata; class Aves; order Psittaciformes; family Psittacidae; genus Neopsephotus; species Neopsephotus bourkii. The sequence goes on along the minus strand of NW_026901225.1, from coordinate 35,529 downwards.
CTTGCATCTTCAGCCATGTGGCAGTGAAAAGGCACCAGCTGTCCGGCTCCAAACCAAACCATCCACTTTGCTCTGCACCAGGCTGTTTCCTAAACAAAGCTCTCTGATTACTGAGTATTATCCACCTCCCCAAGGAGCCACGGCTACTCCCCCAGCTGCCGTCTTCCTCCTGAAGTGAACATGAAAGATAGACTGAGTCTGATCCCAGGGCAGGATTAACAACCTGGGATGTGTCACAGCAGAGAAGAAAGGGCAGCGTCTAAAGCTCCTCTCATCTGTTATGGCAACAAAACACAACAGAAGAAGTAGCTTAATACCGAACACAACGCAACCTCTTTTCAGAAAGGGATTAAGTAGCTGAATGCACTTTTTTAGACTGAAAGTGATACGGTGTTAAATATAACCCTTTTAGACTGTTTCTTCCTGGGGATTATTTTGGAAAAGCACCATGACCCTGGATCAATGAGCATCTCTTGATGCTAAAAGTATTAACCAGGAATGAGAACATAAGCAAGAACAAGCTACTGTGAGTTATTTTTTGCTTTACCAGTCTTCATCTCAAGATTACTGGCAAGATCCTCTTGTCTATGTGTTGTCCTTAGCTGGAAGATTAACTGCTGCTATATTTCTACAGTGACTTTAGTGTTATTAATGAGAATGATAGGAAGTGTGTATGTTGTTGTAACTTAGTTGACTACATTGGAATTTAAGATCTAGAAGAAAGTGTGTATATATATATATATATATATATACACATATATATTGTTTTTAAGAGTCATTTAGTAAGAGTAATTTATGTTTGGGATTTTTTGGGGAGAACATGGGTTGTTTAGCAAAGAGGAGGCTCTATGTGATACAGCCCAACCCCAGCTCCTAGGCTCGATGATGTCTGAGTGCAGGCTGGTGTGGTACAGGGCTGCACCAGGTTGCAGAAGAACCCTTAAAGATTGAATTTCAAGGAAATAGCCCAGGTGGACAAAGTGTATTTTTCTTCCTGTGCTTTTCCTTGCTCTGTGTTTTTGTGTATCAAGCAATAACAAATGATTACCCTTAGCTGGGTGAAATACTCCTCTCTAAATAGCTCTTGCTTGAGCGAGCTGCTTTGTTGTTGTTCCTGATAACCAAAACTGGAGCTCTGGAACAGATACCCAGGGTTATTCTGGGGTTAGAAATATTAAAATCTTTCTTCACACTTTCCCTCCAACTCTTTTCCTGTGTGAGCTGCTGAGATCTCACCCTTTTGTTGACACCACAAAGTTTCCACCACGCTCGCGGAATAAAGGAAGTCCTAGAAGACACTATAAGCAAAGCTGGAGCAGGATTTGGTGGGTTTGGGGGCTTTTTTTGTATGGGAGGAGAAGGAGGAGAACTCTTTAAGGTTGCATGCAGTTGTTTACCGACTTAGCCTCAGTCCACAGCAGCTTCTGTAGCCTGTTCAGTGTGAAAATTGAGATGGGGGAATAATAGTGTCAGAAGAAATAACCTATTTCAAGCAATGTATTGTAACTCAACTGCATCTACCCTACTTGAGTGAATTTACCGAAGTAGTGTAAAGTGAAGAAAAGAGCAGCTTCCTAGTGAAGCAGGAGGAGATACTTCCTCTCTGCTGTGATACTTGACTCTGTGAGTGACCACTTAAACCTTCCAGGCATCAGTGGAGAGCCCCTGAGATTGCAGCTCTTTCTGCCAGGGTGGAATGCAAGTACACTTTCTGATACCCGTGAGGATTGTAATACACTTTTGGAATAGCCCTAAGTCAGGAGCCAAGACCCATCATGTTGCGGGATGTACAAATGCACCAGGGGAGATGTGTCCATCACTGCTTTTGTGCAGGTGTTCTGTGGAGTAGACAAGGGTTAGAGGAACCACAAAAGATTTCTAGAGAGAAGTAGAGGTTTGAAGTAGAGAGACATACAGATTTCTCCAATTGTAGAGTCTGATGGCAAAACACCCTCTTACATTAAAGAAATAGAAGAACTCCAGTTATGAGGTTGTTGATCAGCCAGGATGTGATCACTCCATTGTAGAAAGACATGTTGAAATGAAAGCATTATCTGAGATACTGATTTCTTACTGGTGTTGAGGAACATATCATGGTTATTACTGGGGAACACTGGGCATTTTCACTGAAGTCTGACTTGGTTCAAGCCCACTGTTACTGGTGCCATTGAAACAACTCAATACTAATATTTCAGAGTGTTAGTTCCGCTTTTGAGTCAGTATTTAATTCACACAGTTATGTTGGGGGATCCTTTGGAGATGTACAAGCCACGTATGGATAGTCTTAACATTTTGCACAGTGAAAGAGTGAGATGTGATGGAGACCCTGTTCCCACACTGTGATGGATGTAAGTGGGTGTTTCAAATGTCACTTTTCAAAGGTGGCATGCCAGGAGCCTCGATAAGCAGAAAGCTGAGCATTTACTGTCTTTCAGTATTCACTGGCATTGTGTAAAGCTGATGTCTGGTTCAGTATCAGGTGTGGATGTGATGCCTGTCTTGCTTCCCCTGGTAGTTTCAAGCAGGTGTACCTTGAATGGAAAAACCTGAAGTGATTCACCCACAGAATGGTTGCACTCAACCGCTGTCTGAAGTACTTTTGCAACATCCATTCACCAGAGCATGGGTATGTTATTTTTTTCTTTTGCGAGTTTATGGTACTTAAGCAGCTTAAAGTTCATTCAAAATACTATTTCATGTGATCTTGAAAAGCAGCATTTTACTGCAAAACCCTGTAAAGATGCAGAGGGTAATGGTACCAGCTGAGTGTGTAGCTCTGGAAGGGATCAGCATCGTGGCTTCTTTACTGTTGTATCTTCTGCATTGTTAGCCAAGCTCAGCAGTCGACTCTTGCCTGCTATTAGGGAGGCCCTTGCCACTATTAAGAAGAAACTGAATTACCATGGAGTGGTTAATAAGACGCAGCATTGCTGCCTTTCATGATTGTATCAGGAGTCTCATGATTATCTTTCTTCTCTTTTTTTAATCTTAGATCCTGAAGTACTGTCATTATGTGCAAGGCACTCCCTTTCATGAGGCTAAAAATGAAATGCAAATAAAGAAAACCCTGAATATACATGCCACAGCTTTTAAAGCAGTTTCATAGGAGGGAGGGATTGAGTGGTGGTTTTTTATACTTGAGATTGGAAATACTTCAAAGTTTTGTCAAGCTAGAAGAAGCAGTGAAGCATCTCACATAGACACAGCTCTATACCTTGTGCATATTTGCCATTAATTGAGTCCCTGTGTCCTGGGTAGCATCCTTCGTGTCCCACACGGTTGGGACTCTGTGTTGCTGCTGTGGCCACAGACGGTTTGCAGAGGCTGTTCCTTCTCCCAGAGCTTGGTCAGATACTGGCTGCCTGACCACTGTCAGCCAGGTACTGTGTGGAAGCAGCAGTTGTGCTTTGACCATGGCTTCCACTAACACCGCTGCTCCCTGGCAGCGTTTCCTACCTTGTCCCAGATGCAGTCAGCTGTCAGAGTGAAGGTGCAGTCGTGGCAGTGTGACTGTGGGTTTGCCAGCACTGCTCCAGCTTCTGCGCGAGCCTCTGGCAAAGGCTGCTGTAGGGACCATGGCTGTTCCCTGTCCCCTCTCACCCTTCTGCCAGTCTGAACTGAAGCAACAGAGCAGCTGGCGTGTCCCCTCTGCTGTCACCTTCTGACGGTAACTCTGTCAGAGAGGGATGGAGTATGTGGCTCTGGATAGTACAAGGTAGCTGTTACACCTAGAAAATGTTCAAATCTCTGTCATTAAAACATTTCCAGGCATCTTTGTGTGCTGTAGATATGCTGGCATGCGTTAGTAGTGTTTTCTTGAGCTGTGTTTCAGTCAGGGAGGGGAAAGGAGGCAAATTTCCCCTGATACCAGTGGGGAAGTAGCATAGCAGCACATACTCTGTCCTTGGAGTAGGTCAGCAGCCCTCCTTCACTGGCTTTTAGGCTGGAAAGAGAGACCCATACAGTAAAACAAGGGGGATCAGAGTTTGTCCATTCTTTTTTTTTTTGTCCTCCATGGTTAAATATGGGTTATCCATTACAGACAGCTGTTTGATGAAGAAGGAGTGCTGAGATCAAGTAATCATATTCTGCCAGGGTTACTGCACCCATTGAATAAACACAGTGAAAGATTTCGATGCTACTGTGCTTAAAACCCTGCATTTTTCCCCTTCAGACCAGTAGTAATACTGCCAGAAATAACTTCACTTCAGCTACCACCATTAATACCAAACTTGTGCAATCTATCTCCTGTTAAATCTGGAGCGCTGGGAGCAGAGTAACCACACAAATCATTCCCTTGAAGGTTTGGGTTTGCATTGGCAGCTGAGTTGGTAAGTGCTGAGATAAAAGCCCTGCCTGGAGCACCCCATATTAACCAGCCATCCGTGTGAAATGCATCCATTTATTTAAGTAAATCTTGCTGTTACTTGGCTTTGAACAAGAGCACTTTTTTTCCTTTGCGGTTTCTTTAGATAATCTCAAGCTCAAATGTAACTGCTCCTTTCCAACGTCTTCTGGGCAAAGGTGGTTCTAACACTGTGGTGGAAAGCTTGTCTTTGCAGTGCTGTATGCATTAGATACATGACAGCAGCAAAACATATTCCAGAGTGCTGCAGTGTCTTCATTAGAAGTCTGTTGAGCAGTGAGATGGCAAACTGGGTTATGAATGCACAATTATTTGGGTGATTCAGAGGAGAAACACCAGTACTGAGCACCAGGGTGAAATAGCAAAGGTGCTGAGCAGAGTGAGCGACAGGAGATGAGGTTATGTGTTAAACAGTTGCAAGATGAGGGCTGCTGGAAGAATGAACTATTCAGAAGCAGCTCTGGCCTCTAAATTAACTGGGATGATTCAGTGAAATGACCTGTGGGCAGCTCAATAGGTGTTTTTGTTCAGTGCACTGAAACAATTAAAAAAGATGTAAATAATGAAAGGCTGAATCAAATCTTGGAGTCTGAAATAGAAGACATTGCTTTTGTTCAAAACACTTGCTCGAGGCAGCCTTTGAGGAGCGTGTTGTTTTCATTGGGCTCCATCCCCAAAAGGCAGAGCTGGAGTAAGGGCTTGTAGATGGCCATTGGAGATGCTTACACATGAGAAACGGCCATGGTATGAGGAAAGGCTGGAGGGACTGGAACTGGGTAAAGAGGAGACAGTGAGGACATAAGAGTTACTAAGGTTAATGATAGAAGCAGTAGCTGCAGTAATACATCTCCTTCCTACATGTGTGCCCAGGGCACATGTGTGATCCATTTGGGCTGGTTAGGTTCTCACCAGACAACGGGGAGCCCACTGGTGTGAAATAGGTGGGGAAGCATGGCTGTGGAGCCCAGGGCAGGTGAGGCTGGCAGGAGAAACATGGAGGAGGAGGGAGGGGGATAGTTTAGTATCCATCTCTTCTTCTGCACTGAGATGTATCCAGAACCCAGAAGAGCATCACTGCTGTGCTGGCACTGGGGATGTCCAAGCACCTGCTCTGAGAAGAGGCTTGAGGCAGTGCTGGGGTTCGCTTTCCCTTCACCCGCATGCTGTGTTTCAGACCCATGTCCTGCTGTGCCCAGCCAGATCTGCGATGCAGACACTGCTATAGGAACATGTGGAAGTAAAATTAGACCCTTGTGAACAGTTGATTTTTATCTTCCTCTCACCAGTGGCTCTGTGGCCCAATCTTGCTTTTGCTGCGCTCTGTCTCTGTGGAACAACAAAGCCACCCTCATTCCAAGTGCTTTCTTTTTTTCTCCATTTGTTTCTTTTTTGTCTAACAAAGACAGACTTTCACTCGGTACTTTGCAGAATCATTTAATGTTGTTTGGTTTTAATCTGTTGTGTGATTAAAATAGATTAATGTTGTAGTAACATAAAAACCCTCAGGGGGGTTTGTTCTCTTTGTAAATATTCTCTAGGATCTCTTCTGTCTTCTAAACTGTGTGTAGGGAGAGTATTTAACGGGACCTGGGGAGAAAAGAGCCATGTTTTAAACTTAATATAAGAATTTAATTTTTAATAGGTTTCATTTGGGGGTATTCATACTGTAGTGGAAATTAAAGTGTCTAAATGCTTTGTGTGTAAGCTGGTGGAAAGTCTATAAAGCGATGTGTGGGTAAAAAACTACCTTTCCTTCTTTAGCTGATCTTAAACCCATGAAATACAGAAACTATTGATCGATGTAGTTCACTGATACTTGACCTGGTTTTGCAAACTTGCCTTTGATCTGTCTTCAGCTGATACAGAGAGGGTTTACTCTGCAGAGAGCCAAGTGACCTTCCCTCCTCCAGCAGATCTCATTTGTCCCCACATGGATCTCTGGAGGGCTGTGCAGAGGATGGAAAGTTATTACAAGAATTAAGTCACTTCTAGTGTGTTGCCAGCCATATGGACAAGTGAGGAGTGCCGAGCCAAGCTGCTTGCGCTGCACTGGGGTTTATTAATGTAGGAGTAAAATGGCCATTATCACTTGAACTTTTTGGATGAGAAGGGTGTAAAGAAGCATTAGTTGCTTCCTAAGTGTACTTATGTACTATGGGCTTTACCTGGGAGTAAAGGCTCTGCAGTTTTATTTCAAGGTTAGGGAAGATTTCTACTTAGTGTTCCTGTTGAATTACTGGCTTTAATCCAGTCAGCCTGATGGGGAGGTGGGAAGCTCAGCTGCAGGCCGCTCTCCTTGAGTTTTGTGTCCTGCTAATCCAGAGTCTCTTCTGTATCACACCTTCCAAAGGAGACTTTAGCTCTCTTCAGCTCATCAAACTGGAGCTTGCTTGTGTATTTGATTGCCATTCCCATCCGTGGAAGAGCATCATGGTTTGAACTACTCCATCTGTCCTGGTGCAACATCCCCACTGCAGAACTGGCTCCCAATGGCCATGGGCCATGCTGGGCCAGCCACGCCAGCAAAGGATGCTTGACACAGCAAGTGTAGACAAGCTGGCTGAATTAGTGGTTAGGCTTCTGTGTCTAAATCACAAGTTTATTCTATTTCTTTGCAGCTGGTAACTTGCACAAGTTTATAACTAGCTGGTGCCTCGGTTTTATGTACGTAAAGCAGGGGATGCCGAGGTGCTTATGGCAAGAACCCCAACTGCAGCTAATGACCCCCTCTAGCAGCTGCAGCAAGACACAGCACTAATCCCTGCTGCATATACATTTCCAGGTCTGTGAGATTAGTTTAATACCTCAGCTTTATCTTGGCATTATGGACTGCTTTCTGTCTTCATGTGGAGGCATCAGAATGTCCTCCGGCTCTTTTGTAAGATTAAGCGCTTCCCTTGGCATCCTGACAAGGAGGAAATTTAAAGAACAAGAGTATTTAACTTAAAGCTGATCTGGTCTTTGTGAAAGCAGGAGGATTAGACCATTAAGTTTTACATGCTGGCAGGTTTATGTCACCGATGGCACTGATGAACGAAGCACTGTGGAGAGGCGAGCTGGAGGCTGATGGTGTATTGGAGCTAGAAGGAGGAAGGAGAACATGTGCAAAGCAGGATCTGCAGGATTTTGCCCGGCAGCAAGGGGTTTAGAGTCCATGCAGGAGCTGTGATGTGACTATAGGTCTGTTCCACAGGACTGTGTGCTTCATTAAGGAAGAACATAATGCGTGGAAAAGGAGTGGGCAAGTCTCTACCCCTGCCTCACACTGGGTTCATTGAAGGGGCATGTGAGTCCTGAGCAATGCCACTGTATTCCTCCAGCATTGCCTTCTGTATGTATTTCCTGGACCACAGAGTTTTGTGTCTCCTAAAACCTTATGTTTATCTGTAAACTTGCTCTGTATCTAGAATTCAGTTCTAAGCCTTACTGGAAGAAGGGTAGTTAAGAGAAAATGCTTCATGAATTCATTGTGGCACCACCTTGTTCCTCCTGAGGATGAGTTTTTAAACGTTTTCAACAGTTTCCAGTAAAACTTGTGGCTGTTGGTAAATGTTCAACTGTCTTCTTCCTCTTCTAGTCAGAAACAAACAGTAAGCTTGAAGTGAGTGCTGGAGAGCTTCCAGCACAAATGGCAGACTTCACACCTCTTGGGAGCAGGAGGGGTTTGGATCCCTTCTGAAGGGGAGTGTGAGAAGCAAGTGTGGGGCCCTACCTGCCTCCAGAATGATTTGCATGTGCTGTTTTCCCTCCTTCCCTCTGAATACATTTGTCAGCCCTGCTTTGATAATAATCAAAGGAAATCCTCCACACTTGCACCAGAACAGGGCAAATTACTACATTTGTGTATGTATGTTCCTATGCAAAGGTATGCGCATCCACGCACACACGTATGCATGATAAATATCTATCTTACAGTGGGTTGATCTGTTCAGTGGAGCTCTTAATAGCTTATTTCTAAATGTTAATGGGCCCACTTGATTCTCTGTGTGTTTTCTGTGTTGCTCTGCAGATTATTATAGTTTCAGCCTTCTGCATATTATACAAGGGTTATATATGATTATAAATTAGTAGTCATCATCAAGGCCTAATGGCAAACTAAACAAATGAGCTCAGAATCTGATTATAAAATGCTCATGGCTGTCAGCCTCACTGAGAAGTGAACAAATCCAGGTAGGTGCTTTTCAAACATCCCAGTGCAGAGCAAGGAGTAGTGCAAGCAAATAAATGGTTATAGCTTACATTTCCTTACTCATTTATTTAAATGCATCTGTTGAACCACAGTGAAGAGCACTGGCATTCTGCCAGGCTTCAATTTGCCCTTTTTTTTTTTAATCCTCAGCATTATTCTTATGGAATGAATACAGAGAGGCCTTAAGCAAGAGCTGATTCTTTTTTTACAGCAGCCCCTGCCCTGAAAAGAGCAGGGAAAAGCACTGACCTAACCGCATCCTGCAGGAGCTAGAGCAGAACTTTAATCTTCTAGTCCAGTGCGCTGTCCCTGAATAGTGGTGATTTTCCATAGTTCACATCATTTTCTCTATGTATTCGGAGATGTTGCAAGATCAGTTTTGCCCAATACATCCTTAAGGATTATTGCTAAAAGCTTCTCATAGCCTTGTAAGAAATATGTGCTTTGGCATATCTATTACCTATTAAACCTGGCGAAATAAGAGTTTACCTATGTCATAACAAATCAAGCCTGGGCCAAAACAGCTGCAAACATTCTGTACGGCTTAATGAGCTCTTGCTGGTTTGCCCTGGTCCAAACAACTTGTTATTGTGACTGTTCCATAGTGCAGAATTACATTATCAAAGCTGCTCTTAAAAAGACAAGATGGGGTGTCAGGGAAACTGATCTCCCTCTGCAAGGAGCATGTGTGGCACAGAACTGTGCTTTATTTCTGTGGTAATTCAGTTTATAGGTGTATAATCTTTTGTAATTCTGATACGATTAAACAGAGGTAGTAGCAGAAGGCGGTTTTGTTTGTTCCTAAAGTCCCTTTAAACGAAAGCACAGGGACAGAGAACGGAACATTCCGTATTTCTCTTACCCTTTGCATAAAGCACTCCTGGATCCCAAAGTGAAGCAAACCAGGGAATTTGGGGAGTTAAAGTCCTGCCTTTCAGAGCGCTTCTGTCAAACAGGCTTACATACACCATCGTAAAAAATGTCAGTGTAAAATATCTGAACTAGAGCAAATTGAACCATTTGGTGATTCTGATGCTTTCATTTGAAGCCTCATGCCTGCAAGGTTGTGAAAAAGTCAATAACATGAATTGGAAGCTATTGATTATTTCGCTGGGCTGCTGTTGAAACATCATATGTGCTTGATTTGGTCTCCCAACACTCAGTAAACGTTTGGTTTTAGTTTCATCTCCCTTTGTGAGAAGAATTGGAAATACCATAAAACTGCAAGTGGGTTTGTGGGATTGGCTTTTTTCCCCCCTGATTTTAAAGTATTTTTCTTAAACTGTAATAAATGTTATTTGTAAAAGGCTCCCCTCACTCCAAGATGGATATTTCATGCCACAGATGGGCCTATTCTCAATTTCCTTTGTAAGGCACTGAACCTTCTGTTCGACACTGCCATCTGCAGCCCCATGGATTTTAAGACATTTGGATAAGGCCCATCCCCATCAGCCAGGTTGTGGGGCCGGGCCTCTGCTCCTTGGACACAAAACCAGTTATGGAAATGTCCTGTTTTGCTGCTGCCTCTCGGCCAGGACCTTTCTTGCCACCCTGCTAAATTATAGCAAGAGATCTAAATGAAAGCCTCAACTGGGAGGCAGCTTGGGGTCAAAGTCTGTGATGTGGAAGTTTTAAAGGCTGTAGTGCTGCCTGCAGGTTGGTTGTATTGATCCCTGAATCCAGAAGAGCACCGTGTTACCCACATCACAAGTGTGGAGCTGCCTTTGCTTTGTACTGCTGAGCACTTCATAGAATCCCAGACTGGTTTGGGTTGGAAAGGGGCTTTAAAGCTCATCCAGTTCCAACCCCTTGCCACAGGCAGGGACACCTTCCACTAGATCAGGATGTTCTACCTGAGGCAGATAACAAAAGAGAGGAAAAAAAATAATAGGGATGATTGTGGGTATTTGCAGAACTGATTTGACTGTAAGATTATTCCCAAGAATAAAAATATTTACGTCCCAGTTGGTTAAAAATCTGTCCATGATGTCTATTTGTTTAGTGAGCAGTCATTACCCAGCTCGGCTCCTTCTGGTAAAAGACTATTCAGTGTTTGGTTAATTTCCAAGATTCAAACATTTTGCTTTAAATTATTGGTATTGAGATGGAAGCATCCTCAGGCTGGTTTGCTAACACAGTGCTATGAAAACACACACGCTGCAGAAGTTGGGGTTGGTGTGGTTCTGCCAGGGCATGACCATGCAAAGTGACGGGACCCAAAACACCGTAGCCCTGAGTGAGTTAAGCTGCCAGCAGGAACAGAGGGAGAACAGAAACCAAATCACTTCATCCACAATTCTTCAAACCCCTGAGTTCATCTTTCCAGTTTGACCCTGACATAGTTAAGTGAGCTTAAATGTGTGCTGCAAGTTAAGCAAATGCTGTAACACTGCCCTAAGAAGGATGTTTTCCCTCATCAAAGGCCTTTGAGAGGAGGAACAGAGTGCGGAAAACACAGTAACATGTGAGTTATTCAGCTGTTGAGGTCAGAAGGAAAGTTGAGCAATAAAACTTTTCTCAATGTCTCACCTATGCTAGGTGGAAGATTTCAGATGCTGCATTCCAGGCTGGCTGTGCCAACTGTCGAGCCAGTGCAGGCTCCATTGAAGGAGGCTTTTCTGCCTTGTTATATCCAAGCCAGTTATTCCAATACCATGGTAATCCCTAGCTGCAGAGTTCAGGCTGTCTGAAGTCAAATGGCTGGTTCTTGCTGGAAGGGTTTGGAGCACAGGCTGTTGCTGGAGCTTTGCAGAGCTGTTGAAATGACAGCATGCTCATAGAATCCCAGACTGGTACCTGTTGTAGACTACACTGCAAGTGTCATATCTGCCTCTTGATGTGCCAGGAGCTGTGGTGTGATGTTCTCTGTGCTTGTGTGATCTTGAGTTTGCTTTGTGGTGAGCAGCAGAGGTGCAAGGATGTTCGTAGGAGCAAAGCAAAGTGTGGCCTCTGTTCCCTCAAGTGCCTCAAGCACTGTCCAGAGCTCCATCTGTTCAGTTTTGGTGTAAAAAAAGTTAGATGAAGTTAGTTTGCAATGTTCTGGAGAATTTGTGATGTTGAAATGGAAGATGGCTTCTCATTTCCCTACCTAACACATTTAAATGTAATAAGCGTGGGCTGATGCCAACCTCATGAAGTTTAACCATGCCAAGTGCAAGGTCCTGCACCTGAGTCGGAGCAATCCCAGGCACAGCTAGAGGCTGGGCAGAGAAGAGATTCAGAGCAGCCCAAGGAGAAGGACTTGGGGGTGCTGGTCAGTGAGAAAATGAACATGAGCTGGCTTCAGTGTGCGCTTGCAGCCCAGAAAGCAACCGTATCCTGGGCTGTATCAAAAGGAGCATGACCAGCAGGTCCAAGGAGGTGATCCTGCCCCTTTATTCTGCTCTCGTGAGACCTCACTTGGAGTATTGTGTACAGTTCTGGTGTCCTCAACATAAAAAGGACATGGATCTGATGGAGCAAGTCCAGAGGAGGCCACGAGAATGATCAGGGGACTGGAGCACCTCCCATATGAAGATCGGCTGAGAAAGTTGGGACTGTTCAGCCTGGAGAAGAGAAGGCTGCGTGGAGACCTCATAGGAAGCCTTGGGTGAGATGGTTTAGTGTGAGGTGTCCCTGCCCATGGCAGGGGGGTTGGAACTTGATGATCTTAAGGTCCTTTCTAACCCTAACTATTCTATGATTCTATGAAAAGGAAATGCTGAGTTTTAAAGTTCCCTGGTGCAAGAGAATGTTAAGGTAAAGTGCTTTAGAGGGTTCAGGGGGTTATTGGATGTTTATAGATATAATAAAGATACTCTCACAGTTCCACCAGCTGGGATAACAGCTTGCTAAAGGGAGCAAACCTCAAGGTTCACTCTGCTAACCAGCCTCTTGCTGAGGGGCTTGGAAGAGCTTTCTTTGGATGCAGGTCATGGGTAAGTGCTGCAGTTACATCATCCCACTGCACCTGCAGTCAGGTCAGTCAGAAAGCAAATACCATCTGAAATGGACCATTGATGTTACACCTCTCATGTGAGCTCTATGCCCATCTGGGATAGCTGTTGTCTGCTTTCTCATCTCCTGTGGGGTGTGTTTTGCTGACCTGACATTCACGCAGGTGCCTTCTGGAGACAGAAATTAAATGTGGAACTGTGTTTATTTAGAGGAAACAGTAGTGGTTAATGGCACAAACTGTTTATACATAGAAAGAGTCTTTGCTTTTAGTTCTGGGAAACCAGCTGCTGACACCATGGGGCTGTCCTGGGTTAGCCCTGTGATTCCTTCCCTCCACTGATGGTGCCACAGGGGGCTGGACCCCATGTGGGATGAGCTTGCTGTGCTGGCAGCCCGGCTCTGTGCCACACATCCTGTATATCGCAAATGACAGCTGAGCAAACTTATGAAATCCCAATTGAGGATGGTTATATTGGTTGTGAGGATTAGCACAGCAGGTACCCGTTGGCACAGGGCAAGGTTTGGGCCGAAGGATAAGTACACATTCCTTTTATTATTGCAGCTAATGGGAATCTGCCAGACTTTGAAGCGCAGAAAAGCCTCACTGGCCACCTGTGAGCTAATCACATAGATTTGCCTCATTCTGTATTTCAGCTCACTTGGAGCCTGTAATCTAATTTCCAAACAGAGATGAGAAGAGTGAACAATTCATTTTCTACTTTACATGGCTGTGCTGGTAAACTTTTAATCCCTTTAGAATTACAGTTCCTTGCAACATGGAGGTAACACCACAAAGTCTACGTGCAAGGCTTTGAGTCTTGGAATGCAGCAGTTGCTGTATAATAATGGGCCTCAGTGAGGCACAACCTAAATCAAAATGAAAGGAGCATGGGACATTTTTCAGATGGTATTTAGAAGCACAGATGAGCTAAAGATTTCGAGTTGTGTAGAAAATCCCTAAGTTTTGGACTGTACAAGTACCTTGCAGCAGTCAGGGTTGTCTTCAGCTTCAGATGTTGCACCCCAATTTTGGGGTCTTTTCTGCATCTAGGACACTGTTGCGTCACTCTTGGATCCTACCAGCTAATCAACCATTTCATAGGTACAGTGGAAGTGTGTAGACCTTCAAGGCCAGGATGGATGTGGTTCTGAGCAACCTGTTGTAGTTGATGATATCCCTGCTCATTGCAGGGGGTTGGACTAGATGAGCTTTGAAGGTTCATTCCAACCCAGACTATTCTATGATTCTGTGTATGTGGCACATTTGGCTTTAATCTGGTCTTCATTGCTCACCATTTATTTTGAGACCAAGGATATTTAGTTAGAATTCCATCCACATTTGAGCTAACATTGAGTTGAGGGTGCTCCTGTCTGCTGAAAGCCCAGTGTTTGTTCATGGTGATGTGTTTTAGGGTGTGTTCTTGTGGATGCTTCTCATCCAGTTGTTCTATCGTAAGGAACACACCACCAACATGCTGTTCACTGGTTTCGTTAGGGGCAGGTCAATCAGTGAGCATTTAGTGAAGGTGAGCAGTGTACTTCTCATGTGTGAAGGACTTTTCACACCAATTGAGTGTCTTTTTAGTGATCTGCATGGACAGTGCAGAGATTATCCACATCTCTGGGAGGAAAAACTTCAGTCAGAGCTTTCTTGAAGACACAGTGTGCTTCAGTAGTGAACAGGTAGTTCACAAGTTGGCTTCATGCTGCAAACTGGGGCCCACATAGTTTAGGTAACTGGGACAAAGTAGTCATTGTTCAATGGATGTGAAGAGCAGGCTGGGAGAGCCATGGTCAAGAAAAGGAGATGTCAAGGCAAAGCAAACGTTTGTGATTAATTCCATAGGGTCTGTAACTGAGGTAGAGAAGACATCAGGAGGGCTTTGGACAAGAAAGGACGACATTGCATTATGCAGGAGATGGTGATGCTCCTTTGTGAATGGCTATAAGAAAAAGCAACAGGCTTTTCAATTTCTGAATTATCATATGGGCTTTAGTGGAATATCACATTCCTGTTTATAAAATGCTATAGAATGATGTAAGAACAAAACTGACACATGCTAAAGAGGCGTTATCATGCCTTTTTCTCAAGTTCATGCTCTTTTCTATTTTTAATTTCTATAAAGTCTTTTAAGTCCTCTACCTCTGTCTCGCACAGGAGGATTTGGTATGCAGAATCATGTTTTGTGTGCAAAGAAAAGCTTCTAGTAACTGTGGTGTTGTCCAATCAAACACAAAACAGACCTTCAGATCTGGTACAGCTCTATATTTAAAACTAGTCAATAATTCAGCCATACCCCTCTCCCCCTTTTTTAAATAAAACAAATTCGTGGAATATGTTTGAGACCAATACAAGGAATTCAGACAATTTAAAAAGGGATGGGCATTACTGGACATGTATAATTTAATAGAATAAATGGAATAGACAGATTCAGTAAGACCCTTTGTTGACCAGGAACATTGAAATCTCATTTTTGCATTTACTGATATGACCCAGACCAAAAGAATTCTTTTTAAGTGATGCTGTGTTAGAGCAGACAGTTGGATAATATCCGTCTTTTTCTCTGGAGTGTTGGAAACACGAGCAAATAGTGCCAAGCATAAGAATACTGTGAGGCAACACTGGTTGGTGGAGTTGTGATTTGTTTGCTCACAAAGTTTTCCTAGAGACACTAATGGCTTAAAATAGTGGGTATTGTCATGGTCGTGCTGCGCTTCATCTCAGTGTTAGTACAGAGGCAGTGGAGGTTTAAGCTCTCTGCTTATATTGACATCATGCCTTTAAAAACAGGAGAGGAAATTCTTGGCTCTAAGGAGCAAACTTACAGTGGAAACAGTGGTATGTGTCTGGTGAGTTATGGGTATGACACCTCTTGAGGGGAATAAATGTGTTACTTTGCTGTATAAACATATCACACAGATCTTTTTGTCCTTCATGTATTAAGCTGAGCTGTCAGGCTAAATTCGATTAGTGTTCATAGGGTGATACTTTTCAAGCTGCTTTTGAAAGCTGGTTTTGTCCAAGCTCATTCAAGGAATTGCTGTCACATAGACCAGGATGAGCAGATGTCATGAGCATTCGAGGGAATATTACAGCTCTGTGGCCAAGGCAGATTGAGAGCAGGGAGGGGGAGCAGTGGATGGATAAACCCTATAAATTTATTTTGGTCACCCTGCAATGGAGTTAACCTTGTGCTAAGGTTATCCAGCTCCCACCACACTTCTGCGCTGCCCACTGGGTGGGTAACAGGGCATTTGGGTCACAGCCAGAAGAGGAGAGGGGAAGATGCTTTTCTGAAGCCAAACAGAAGTAGTCTAATGGATGGGTGTCCCTGCCCACAGCAGGGGATTGAAACTGAATGAGCTTTAAGGTCCCTTCTAATCCAAACCAGGCTGGGACTCTGTGATTCTGCAACTGTTACCAGCAAAATGGAGCTAAAGAAGGGAGAGTAAAGAGTTGTGTTACTTTTGTCATGATCTATTTGCAACATGGTGTTGGATTAAGAGCAGCTGAAGTCTTGAGTCCTCTGTCCTGAGTTGTGAGAGCAAAAAGCAGCAGTCACACATGATCTAAGGCTGCCCGTGGTAGCTGGAGCTGGAGAGAACTGTTAGAAACCACAGAGAAACCTCACCAGGCGGAGAGAATAGGGGTGGAGAGTCAGGCAAGCTCAGAGCAATGCACATTATACCAAACCATGCAGGTGCCTACAGACCTTGTGGGGCTCTGAATTAGATGGGACAAGTCAAGGCAAGAAGCTGGGTGTTACTAGAGATGGTTTAACACAGAGCTTCACTCATAGCTGCAGCTGCAGGCTGGGGACACTGCCTGTCTTGTGCGTGAGGAATACTGTGGTGAGGATGAAATGCTTTGGTATTAATGGGGGTTCAGCTTCTGAGGACTGGGCAGTATTGTCAGGGCTTCTGAAAGTGTTGCAGAAGCCCAAGAGGTATGACAGGATGGCAGGAAAAATAACAAGTGATCAAGTGTGTGGGAAAATTCTCATAGGAAGAAAGCAGGGGAAGTCAGGAGTTGTAAACATTGTAAAGGACATAGAAGGGGAAGCAGTTTAATTTTCTGAAGGACTAGGTGATTCTGATGGTTTGTAGAGAAGTCATCTTCTCACAGACTTGCAAGAACCAAGTGCAGTTAAAAGATGGGAAATGAAAACCTTGTGGGAGGAATATTTTCCTATGACATGCTAAGAAATTTACTGCTATGGGCAAGAACTTGTGATACTCAGAAGGGACCTGAGACTTATGTGCAGAACAAGCCCATGGTTGTTATCACAGTTCTAGAAAACCTTGGAAGAAAACCTCAGGCTTTTGGTATAAGCCAGCCTTTGAGATTGGCATCAGATCCTGGGGGTTGGACAGGCTGCTTTACATTTGCAGGCAAGGATTCTACACCTGGTTTGGAAAACCTTTGTGCTTGCTGCAGTTAGTGGGAAGCAGGGACCTCCAGCCTTATTTAATAAGGCCTTCTCTATGTTTCTTTGACACTAGGTGTGCTTTACAGATACTGTGATTACAAGACCTGTATTTCTTGAATTAGAACATGAAATTGAAGCAGGAGGCTAAAACTCCTTGTGCTCAAACCCTTTATTATTAAAGAATATTCCCCAATGACTTTGTCTCATTGCTTCTCACGTGGGAAGTTTGCCAGCCCTTTTGAGAAAAGTCCACTTTTTATAAGCACTCCAGTGCTGGTAGCTGGCTATTGAATAGTTAAGGGTATGGTTAAGGATGTAATGTATTGCATCCAAACTGGAAAGGTTAGGAAGCCAAGAGATTTTCCCTACTGGAAATAAACCTTTGGCTGTGTAAGTGTGTGCATTGAAACAGGATGGAGGTATCATGGCGTTGCTTTCTCCTAGGATCTGTAAGAATGTTACAGTTGCATGCATCTCTATTAAGTAGTATGCAATCATTTATGAAAGAAAGGCGATTTTGCATGTTCTGTGCTCACTTTCCTCTAGGAAGGTATATCCCATTCCTTTTTACTAACTAAAGAGGTGCTTTATTATAAAACTCAAGCATAAACTGCTTTCAGTGTTATACTCGCAGTGTACAGGATACAGGAGTCACATTTGTGGCGTATGTTCTGTTTAGCAGCTGGATGAAATTAATTGTTTCATGTGAAATGTTGGAGGACTCTGCATCTTCATATCAAGGCCAGAAGCAGCTTGGTGCCTGAAGACTTTTCAGCATCTTACGCAATGCCACTAAGTGCTTCTTCTCATTGATCTGCAACTTTCTTGTTGCCAATTAAATCCATTTGAAGGCAGAAGATAAATATTATTAACAGGAGGGAGCAAAATCTTTTGCCCTGACTTTCTTCTCTGTTTTATGAGGAAGTACAAAGTGTGTCACAAGTCTTGTTAGTTGGTTGTACTAATACCTGCTTTACTGTGGAATAATTGGTCTTAGCAGATGACAGTGGCCATGCTTGGGAATGCGTGGTTTTGATTTGCATAATCAGATACTTTGGTGGTGTCCTCGAAAATTGGAATGAAAGCTGGCTGGAAAATTGTTTCAGCAAATCATGTGTATCCAATGCAGCAGATGAATTGCTCTGGGGGCCTTTATGATACGTGTTGGCTGGTGAACCCAACAACCTCCTGCATCCGCTGCAGTAATGGTTTCTGTCATCTGCCTTTATTTATCCCAAAGTTCCATTGACCAATGTCTAATCAATATGAAATGTACAATCGGGTCTTAAATCTGATTAATTATTTCAAGCCTTGTAAAATGCCGGTTGAAGTGTATCTCCCAGGGCCGGGGCTCAGCAGGGGCTTTCTGCATTCCATTGACCTCAGAGAAGTAAGGGCAAGTTGTATTGGTTGTGACAGTTGGCACCAACTGCCCACTAACCATGTTAAAAATGGGGGAAATAGTGGTTATATTTTTTGAAAGCTCTCATTTTTTATCTTGCATTAAGAAGTTTGCAGAAAATTCTAGTTGGGCAGAGGTAATATTGTCAAGAGAAGAGTTAAACTTGCTACAGTATTAAAATCAATGCTGTTTTTAAATTACATAGCATTATCCCAAAGATAATGCTGCAAAATATTGAAGACTCCTGTAATGAGTCTGCACTTGGAGGTGTTACATGGAGGTGTCTGGGAGTCCTGCATCTTGAGAGATCCCCAAGCTGTGTGTGTTCAGTGAAAAATAAAGGAATTTGGGGGTTAAGACAGATAAAGCGGCAAAGACGGGAAAGGAGGATAATGGAAGTTGCAAGTCCTGTTTTTATGAGACAAGCTTCCATAGAATCCCAGACTGGTTTGGGTTGCAAGGGACTTTAAAGCCCATCCAGTTCCAACCCCCTGCCACTAGCAGGGACACCTTCCACTGGAGCAGCTTGCTCCAAGCCCCTGTGACCAACCTGGCCTTGAACGCTGCCAGGGATGGGGCAGCCACAGCTTCTCTGGGCACCCTGTGCCAGCGCCTCAGCACCCTCACAGGGAAGAGCTTCTGCCTAAGAGCTCATCTCAGTCTCCTCTCTGGCAGGTTAAAGCCGTTCCCTCTTGTCCTGTCTCTGCAGGCCCTTGTCCAAAGCCACTCTCCAAGTTTCTCCTCAGTCCTTAGACAGCATCAAACTATGGCTTTATTCCTTTTTCAGTAAAAAGATTGATGGCTGCTGAGTGCAGTATCAACCCAGTGGATAAGGGAAGCCTCTGTCAGCACAGAGTTACATCACAGTTACTGGTCTTTGGAGTTCTAATGGAGTCATTGCACTTGATCCAAAATAGAGGATGGAGACTGCCATAAAATAAAGTTGCTTGCTTGCTTTCTTCTTCAGCTGGAAGCTGGAGGTGAATTCCCATGATGGATCACCAAGCTTGAAAAGCTGTGTAACTGGGTTCTCTGTGTCATAGTGATGTGAAAGGTTTTTTTATCCCTTAGTTTTAATACTGAGCTTGTCAGTCAACATTCAGAGATGCGATGTGCGAAGACATACTGGTAGGAGAGGAGTAATCTTGTATGTATGACCTTGAAGTAGTGTTGATGAAGTTGTTGAGCCCTCCTTATGAAACATGTAATTGGTAGTGTTCATCACTGATGTGGGATTTCACCTCCCTAAATAGATACTGTGAGATGAAGGACTCTTTCTGATTCATGTATCATAATTATCAGCCATGTGGGGATGCATGTACCAGGCATTCTGGGGTTAGAGACTTCTGCACATCTGGCACTGTTTGGGGTATAGCATAGGTGCAGATAGAGAGAGGGAGAGGCTGCACACATTGTGTTTGATGTTTGGAATAACATTATCTACTAAACACAGCATTTTCTAAGCTGTGGACTAACAGGGACAGTACTTAAGGGGAGATGTAATGAAGATGTATGCAGCAGCAGCAAAGAACACCCAGGAGACACTGGGATTCATAGCCCTTTTCTCCAGGGGAGGAGGAGCGATGGCATGAGGAGCAAACTCCCCACAGAGACATGTGCAGAATAAATGTTACACACATGAGAGACATGAAAAACATCAAATGAAAAGCTGTAATGAATGCACAGAGTGCAGGGTGGTCCCCATAGTATCACCTCTGTGGGCTGTTCAGCCCATCTCCTGTGTTCATCTTGTGGGGATTTCTGATGACAAGGCTGAGCCCTCAAAGCCTCATTATGATGCCTTTCTGACAGACAAGAAATAGGAATATCGTAACTTGTACATCTTTAAGGTGTAGGGACACAGATCCACCTATTCCTGAACAAACTGCTGCTCATTTCCTTCCTCCTTGGGGACCTGCCTTAACACATGTGGTGATCACACTGGCGAACTTTCAGTAATGCTTACTCAGATGGGATTGATCCAAAGAATTAATGCAAATGGAGTTTCCTTTATTTAGAACCTGCAATTTAATTGCAGTGAGATAGACCTTGGGTATACAGCAGAGTAATTCTTTTTATTTCTCTGGAGTCCCACTTTGCCCCCGTAGTCTTCTGATCCAAATTCATGGAGAAGCCTCTGTGCCTGGTACAGACTGGTACACTCCAGAAGTGACTTTTTTCTTCTGTTCAATTGACAGCCCAGGCACTGGAGTGAATGTATCATAGTAGATAGGGATAAAGGGATGCTCCTAGAAGATGAGCAGCTCTCCAAGTGGAAAACACGTGAATCCTGGCTTCGTGTGGATCTCTGCCCCTTGCCCTGCAGTGCTTTGTGCTTCCATGATTCAACAGATCATTTCAGTGGTGTTTATGTGATCATTTAAGGACTGATTTTGCCAAATACACATACAGATGTTATTACCTATGCTATGATATTACCTATGGGAATCCATCATCACTGTTCATGGCCTTGGAACATGGAATCATGCAATTATTATGCAAATCTGAGTTTTCTTTAAAATCTATGAAGCTCTTGCATGGTTGTAGGGCAAGTTGGGAAATGGATCCATAGGAGAGCAGACCCAGGAGGCAAGTGGGGAGGACCTGGTGTGTATTGTGCCACAGAGACAGACCAAAGCAAAGCACAACCCTCCTGGTATTTTCCTGCAGGCAGAGGTGGGGATTTTGGGGAGGTTCTGCCTCAAGAGTTTGAACCACTGCACTGTGCTTGCTTTTTTATATATTAATGAAGACAGCCAGAAACTTCCTCCTTATGTTAAAATAGAAGTATTAGGAGAAGGACTTGAGGATTAGGGAAGCTGCTGGAAGTGAGTTTGGATTTGATTTGGTCTCACGTTGTCACAGTCCTTGATGAAAACAACATGGAGCTGCCCAGAGTGCACCTCTGGCACACCACTTAGTTCGGTTTTGCCCATTTTGTTGCTCATGTGACTGTTTTCTCTCTCTTCTGTTGTTGCAGATAAAGAGTTAGGAGTCAGTGCGCTAACTGAAAATGACGACCCTGGTGCTAGGGCCCCAGCTGTCCCGAAAATATCAGGATTAGAAAGGAGCCAAGAGAAGAGCCAGGACAGCAGCAAAGACCCAATACTTGAGCCTGTGGTGCCTAAAGACCCTTGTCCTCAGGTGAGCCAGCCTCTGGCCCAGCCACAGTTGGAGCCGCAGCCCGAGGCACCGTGCCCCAGCCCCGCGCTGGCCCCGCGGCCAGAGGCTCCTGCCCCGCCAGTGCCGGTGCCGCAGCCGCCAGTGCCGGAGGAAGCCACGCGCCCGCCAGTGCCGCAGCCGCCAGCACAGCACCCACCACGGCCACAGTCACCGGTGCAGCCAGCGCACCCCAACCTGCCCCCGGTGCAGCCACATCCGGCCTCGCAGAGCCTCTCACAGCCACTCTCTGCCTATAACAGCAGCAGTTTAAGCCTCAACAGCTTAAGGTAGGTGAACGGAACCACGAGCGCACTGATGCCCATGCTGATTTGCTGTTTGGTGGTGATCACAGAATCATACAATGGTTTGGGTTGGAAGGACCTCAAGATCATTTGGTTCCAACACCCTGCTATGGGCAGGGACATATTCCGCTAGGCCAGGTTGCTCAAAGACCCCTCCAAGTTGGCCTTGAAGACTTCCATTTCTCCAACTACAGACATACCCTGGAGTGAGAAGTACGGCACAGCTGCTGTTTGCCTGGTGACAGCCTGGCACAGACCGTCTCACCCCAATGACTTTAAAGCTGAATTTTTTCCTCACTGCTGACACTTTGCAGTCTCCAGCATTTTTCTCTTCACATGGCCACAGTGAGATAAACCTCAGCTTTTATTGGGGGGGTGACAGAGTTGATCAGAGAGGCTAAGCCACGAGTTCATAGGAGCCCGTGAGGCCTGTGAGAAGGGACCTGAGCTCTCCCTTACCCTAAGTTAATGCTGCCAGCACAAGGTTGTCTTTCCCCAAATCCCACAGGCAGCTTGTGCATTTTCGAGACCTGGTGAACCAGCATTATGGTTGCTTCATGGTTTCACTGAAGACTGGGAGGTGTTTAAGACTTTGATTTATTTTTAACCAAGTTGGTATTGCTTGTCTTTCAAAATCACTGCAATAGCAGCATGTTGTTACTTGAAATAATGACAAGTAGAATTAAGCATTAGGTGAATATATTTTAAATACTCATTAGTAGGATGTGAAACCTGAAGAATTGCAACCAGTGTAATCACAAATACTTTGCTGACTTGTCTTATCTCTGTCTATTGTGGAGGTAGAGAGGCATTATCTGCACAAGAAGCTTGTATCCATTTACCTTCTCAGCTTTGTTTCACATTCTCTGCAGTCTTTCATCTTACTAAGTCATAGGGAAAAAAAAATTAAACCTATATTAATGCAGTGATCACTGATTTTGAGCTTCATTTGCCTGAAAACATGAATCAGAAGCAGTCATGTAGAAAGGACCTGATAATTAAGTAATGAATGCAGAGGGATGATTACTCCTTTGTGTATCATTCCTGTGTTGGTGGAGGACAGAATATCAACCTCTTACAGCGGAGGAGAGTGTAACTTGGGTTTCAGTGTGGAGAGACCATAGGAAGTAAAAGCAGATGGTTAGAGAAAGGAGTATCTCAGTGGTATTGCTAGAAAAGTAGAAGAGCAACTTGAATTTGTAATATATAACTGACATTTGTAATATATAACTGACATTAGTAATGTGTTAACATGAGCTGGGCATAGCCTGGTGGGGTTGTAGATGTGTATATTTGGAGCTTTTCCCTCTTCCATGCAATGCTTAATTGCTTTTCCTCTCATTAACAGCAGCAGCAGAAGCAGCACTCCTGCCAAGACTCAGGCCCCTCCTCCTCACATCTCCCACCACCCCTCAGCATCACCGTTCCCCCTGTCTCTGCCCAGCCACAGCCCCCTGCACACCTTCACACCCACCCTGCAGCCCCCCGCGCACCCTCATCACCCCAATATGTTTGCCCCTCCTACGGCCCTGCCTCCTCCACCACCACTGACATCGGGGACGCTGCAGGTTCCAGGACACCCTGCTGGGAGCACTTACTCAGGTGAGAGATGGGCAGATCACGCTCTGAGTGGGAAACCAGTTCTCTGGGTTTAGTCAGAATAAGTCAGTTTGGGCCATTTGATGAGGGCAGTTGATTGGGTGGAGGCTGTACCCATTGCTGAATGGTTTGGAGAGATATCAAAGCTAAGGAACACCTACACATACCCCAAGACATTTCTTCTGCCCTGGGAATTAATATTTTTGGAGGGCTGTGGCTTTTCCATGTGTGTTTTCTTTCTCCCCATGGTAAGAACACACTAGAGTTCATAATGTGCCCACAGAGGATCTGTGACTCCCTTAGCGAACTTCTTCACTGCGGTTGTGGTCTGCAGTTAGCATTGCTTCCCTGCCTAGAGGGAAGGTCTCCTGTGGCTGTGCACACAGTGGTCCTAAGCTCGTGTACGTGCAGGATTTGGGGGTGAGATGCAGAGATTTTTATCGGTGGAGAAAATTGTGCTCTTCTGTACTTTGATTGTGGGAGATGTAAAATGGTCTGCTTCTCCCAGGTCACTGAAAGGGAGCTAAGGGAAGAAAATGGAGCATTACTCACATTAGCAGTAATCACCTGATGTTTACTCACTCAAGCTCCTCACCTGTTTAGGACTATGCCCGTATTTAGGGAGAACCCTTAGGTTAATGCTCAGAGGAATGCCGTAGTGAAGACAGACGTGGTGAGAGAAGGGAAATGGAGGCATTCTTCTGCCTCTCAGGCCTTTGGGGAAGATCCAAGGGAGCTTTTTTTCCCCCTGTGCAGTGACATAATTTACCACCAGGAAGCTTTACACACAGCGTTGCTACTGCAGCCAGCAAACAGTAAGTGGCACAAGGTCTTTGAGAGTCCCTGAGTAAAACTGAGTTTTACTGTTTGTGTTCCAGAACAAGACCTCCTCCGTCAGGAACTAAACACGCGCTTTCTGGCCTCGCAGAGCGCAGACCGCGGGGCCTCACTGGGCCCACCACCGTACCTGAGGACCGAGTTCCACCAACACCAGCACCAGCACCAGCACACACACCAACACACACACCAGCACACCTTCACGCCTTTCCCGCACGCCATCCCACCCACTGCCATCATGCCGACGCCAGCACCACCCATGGTGCGTACCCCAGGCAGAAATGTGAGGATAAGTAGAGCACAACTCTATTCTTTATTACAAACGTTTCAGATTTGCCAGGTTGTTGGGACAGGAGGATGCTGCTGCCCAGGTGTGATTGGGCAGGAGAAGGGCTGGCTGTCCCTTCATTACGGTAGGTTCAGGGGCAGCACAGGGGCTAAAACAGCAGTCATGCTTGGGGCTTGCCAGCGCTTCAGAGTGATGCACTCTGGTGCCTCCCTCTCCCTGTCTCATAAAGACCTTGGTTTACTTTGAAGAAAGAAAAATCCCCAACAGTTTCATTGGAAACTTAATTTTCTGCTTATTTTTACCTCTCTATTGGTTGCCAAATAGAGAAGTAGTCTTTTATTTTACCAACAGAACTAAAGCAAGGAAATATAAAGTAACTAGTTTGTGCTTTGATCCCTTTGCAGTTTGACAAATACCCTACAAAAGTTGACCCCTTCTACCGTCACAGTGTGAGTTTTATTACTCTGTTAAAACTGACTTAACTGCTTTTTTTGTGGTGGGTTGGGATCACCACTCAGTCAGCAGCACAGTGTCGAATCTCTCCCTAATCATCACTCCAGGATTTACCATTACTGTTCTTGGTCGCTTTGGCTTTTGAAGGCTTGCGTTCATGGTGCTTGTTTCTGATAAAGATGCAGTATCAGCTTTTCCAATCAAAAGATCTCTTGCTCATGTACCATTTGAAGACAGGTTTGATGTGAAAAAGATGAGGCAGAAGAGCTGACTGTTACATGAAGCAGGATAGAGCAGTAATTTCATCATGGTCTTTCAGTTGTGCCACAAACCCTTAGACTGATCTTCTTCCTAAGAAACTTGAAATGACAATCTATCATACAAATCCCTCAGGGATAGGTAATCTAATCGTTTTCCTAATATATCATATTTTGTTTTATAAAATCTGAAAACTTGTCGTATTCTTCAGATTTCAAAGGCACATCTGATCCACTGGCTTATGTTCCCGAAAGCTCTGTTTGATGAAAGCAACATGAATCCAGCTAAGCACTAGACAAGTTTATCTAAGAGCTACCAAAAAATGCTATGTTTTAAGATGAACTGAATTTTAATATTCCAGTTAATTGCCAAGCTTCTGCTCTTGAGAATTTGAATCTACTGATTCATTTGCTGCTGAAATATGGGTTGCATTTCCTTCATATGATTGGCAGAGCCAGGGATCTGGTTGCATATGACAAGAATGTCTACATCCAATAGCGATATTTTGATGAGAGAAGGTGTACTGCATCAGCACTCAGAAATCTGCAAAGCACTTGGCTTTATGTGTTGGTTTTGCTTAGAAGTGGAACTGGGCAAACAAAACTGGTTAAAATGATAGCATGATGCTTTCTGCTGTCCTCATTCAACACAGTTCCTACTAAAAACTTATCCCTGTAGTACATGTGAGTAGTCCTATTAATTTCTGATACCTCATTCGAGTAACTTTAACTGTGTTGTTTGCAGGATCAGAGCTCTAGGAGTATTAGGCAAACGTTTCAGTCTGTGCTAACCACTTTTGCTCAAAAGGGTAATACTGCTCATTTGCATTGTTGTTTGCAAAACTACACACTTGCTGAGCTTTACATGGATTCAACAAGATCATCCATGTGTCATGTTGATTTAAGTAAGAACATGGTCATGGGAAATAGGTAAATGGATTTTAGACAAATGAAGCACAGACATTGACATGAAATCTAGGAAACATTGCTAAAGTCTTTGACTATATATGCTTTTCACATTCAGTGACAGAATCTCTTACAAATCTGGCAGCTACCTGAATTGTAAAGGTCATGGTATTACCCCTTTAAAACTAGAAAAGGCTTCATGTTGTTCTCTGTTAGCCGGTGAGCCATGAACTTGGCAAAGATCCTTTCCATTGTGTCTCCCCTGCCTTTCCTTCAGGAAAGGTTTGTCCTTGCAAAGTGCTTGCAAAATATTCACTATTGCGTTTTATGGATATGTAGCAAGCTAATACCAGAAGATCAATGTGATAGCTACAGGCTACCTTGGATTAAGTCTGTCTTAAACTACAGCAGAGCCATACTAGCCAGGGTATGTCAGTAACCTCTTCTGGTCTGACCACAGATTCGATAAGTAACAGGAACTGCTTGCAGCAGTGTCCTGAGCAGCTGCAGTGTCAAAAATCACACTTTCAGTGGCATCCACACCACAAATTCAGACACTTCAAAAAATCTGGCAATGTTTTTAAAGTGAACTTTGTAGAACAAGGTCTGTTTGAGAGTTAATTTACTTCAGAACAGGGAATGCAGCTCACAGAGAAGCTGCTGTAGAGTTATAAACCAGTTTTCTTCCTTGGTGTCTTTGATTTTCAGTTGTTTCTCCTGGAGGGGGGCTTACTGTAGCGCAGTGAGGCATTACTTTTATCTACAGTTGATGCCAGGTGTAGTTTTACACTAAAATGCACTGGGCCATATGAAAGCTGTGGTTACTGCATTGTGCCCTGAAGAAAGTTAGAAGGGAAAAATGCTGCTCAAAGAAGAAGGGATGCTGGGGAGAAAGGGAACACTGACTGTGAAAGATGTCTTTGGAAAGCTGGAGGAATTGAACTGATACAGAGAGATCCTGGAGATCCCATATTTATATTTTATTAATAATTCTGACCTTGAGAAAAGGTGATGTTTGATTAACTCACCAGTTGCTATAAAACTCCAAGGAAAGCATTCCTCATTATTTGTCATAGCCAATAGAATAGTCAATATTGTATCTCTTCCCGTCATTTGGAATTAGTCCATTACACACAGAATTAAGCGTAGAAGATCTGGAGGATTTAAAGCACATTTTACTCATTAGAAGTTATTGTAAATGAGGACATGTGTCTCTTAATGATTTCTCAAATGCCTACAGTTCAGTATCAGCTAATCTCAAAATGTTTTCTGCATCATTGAATGGAGCAGGTCCAAATTAAATAGAATTAAGAACAACAATAGAAATGTGAATGGAAGGAGACTCGATACCATGCTTTTAAACAGTGAAAAGCTTTAGGTATCTCTAAAATACTGAAATAGTTTTTTCAGCCTTCAGTAAACATAATATGAAACTGAGCTTGCAAGATAAGCAAGTGGAAAGAAAAATGTGTAGAAAAAGCCTGGCATAAACAAATTCATCAGAACTTTATGATACAGATTTACCCTGGGATGTGATTTTCCCAGTGTTTGCCCACTCCACATGGCCAGTCTTTGCCCAGTCCTGCTTCTGTTCAGTTGGCCATTAACTCATTTATTTTGATCTTAAAAGTAGCCTACAGTAGATTGCTTTTTGGTCAGCTGTGTTGAGAGGTGAATTTTGATTGGCCAGAGAACCACATTAGGTTTTTGGGTGGCAGTACCAGTGGAGTTAGTAGCCATTCCCTCTTAGATCCTGAGCCTTCACAGTGAGCACGTCTTTGGAGTGTGATGCTCTGAGCCCCCAAGACAGCAATTTTGTGTGTAACCTCAGCATTTTCCCTGGAATTGGGCAAGGTAACTGTTACACCATGAGTATGATTTGCAGCTGGACCATGGGGACAAGATATGGTTTGATGTTCAGGTTTACTTGCTTGTTTCCCTTGTGTTTCTCTGCATTAGTACTGAAGAGCTGGTCGGGTTTTTGTCTAAATTCTCTTAGATACGTTGGGATCAGGGAGCTCAGTGGAGATGTGCACTGCTTTATGCTTAGTAGTCTGTCTTGATAAAGATGGGAGATGGGGGGAATATCTGCCTTAATATTTTGTTTAAATAATTTGAACAAATCAGATTGTCTCTGTTAATCTTAGCTGTGGCAGGATATCCTCTCAGACAGGCTAATGAAGTATGAGTTGTGCATGTTTTCCTCATTTCCTACATACACTATTAAATTCCTAATGTACTAATGGAGTTTTAATGATACAATATCCTAGAACCTGTCAGGGGTTTCATCCACTGAACACTAGATTTCTGTGTCTCCCTTGGCTCAGTATTCTGCCTTCTCTCTTGAACTGGCATGCAGACTGAAGCCGTTTAAAACATCTATCCAATTTAAGAATTAATAATTGAATAATAAAGTCTCTTTTATGCTATAATGGCCTAATCCAGGGGACAGGTTGCTGGCTTTATGAGTCTGGAACTGCTTTTAAGCTCTAAACATCATGACATTTGTCAACATTTCATTGACTGCTTTAACTAACATTGTTGCGGTGAGATCACTCTTCAATGCTTCTCAGTTTTCTCCATGTACCATTTTCCCTAATATTATGCAGGAATGCTTTCCCTGTCTTGTTCAACCTCTCTTCTTTTGGATATGCGCTTGTATTTATGTTCTTCTGTCTTTCTGTTCCAGCTGTTTCACTCCTATCCTCCAGCTGTATCAGGTATTCCTCCCATGATTCCTCCAACTGGCCCCTTTGGCTCGCTACAGGGAGCATTTCAACCCAAGGTAAGAAAGGGAGTTACTGGTATAGCTGTTACTGCTCAAATACATGGATGTCATGAGCCAGGTTAGGTTTAGGGTTAGCATGTGGCTGAGATTCTGGAGCAGTGGACATCTTGAGTTACAACCTAATTCCACAGAGGACAACTGGGTTTTCCCAAACTTACTACAGAGAGGTTATTTCTCATTAGATTCAGATACTTTGAATCACAGAATCATAGAATGGTTTGGGTTGGAAGGGACCTTAAAACTCACCCAGTTCCAACCCCTGCCACAGGCAGGGACACCTTCCACTACAGCAGCTTGCTCCAAGTCCCTGTGTCCAACCTGGCCTTGAACACTGCCAGGGATGGGGCAGCCACAGCTTCTCCAGGCACCCTGTTCCAGCGCCTCAGCACCCTCACAGGGAAGAGCTTCTGCCTAAGAGCTCATCTCAGTCTCCCCTCTGGCAGGTTCAAGCCATTCTCCTTGGCCTGTCCCTGCAGGCCCTTGTCCAAAGCACCTCTCCGGGTTTCTTGTAACCCCTTTAGGCACTGGAGCTGCTCTAAGGTCTCCCCAGAGCCTTCTCTTCTCCAGACTGAACCAGTTCAGCTCTCTCAGCCTGACTCCAGAGCAGAGCTGCTCAGTATATCTACATACATTTTAAAAACTCTCCAGAATGGCATAGTTAACTTTAGAAGCAATATAATTAGTTCTCAGTGTGCATTAATGTAAGATCATGTAATAATCAAGATCTTAAGAACTCATGATCATTATTGTTTACTCATTTCCATAATTACCTCACAGCTCCACCACAATGCAAGACACTGATTTAGTTCTCTCATTTGTGGTAGCTGGGAGAGATAAATGTGATGAGCTTGGGTTTTTTCCCCTTTTGTTTTCATGAAGTCACTCTTGATTTATAAGTGGGAGGAAATCATACTCTGTCGTCTGTAGTCTTTGCAACTAAAAACTGAAATCAGGACTGAAATTTCTGCAGAGAAGACACCTTCTTTCTTAAATTGGCCCATCCACTGTAATGACTGAATATGTAAATTGCAGTTCATTAGTGGAATTCTTCGTATGTATGGTAATCAGACTGTTAACAACTCTGTTACTTAATTGTTAGTTACACTGGAGCTGATTTCTTTTTTCTTCATTTTAATGTAGGAAGAAGCTCTGTCTAAATGTAGGGTTTTGGTTGTTTTTTTTCCTCACAAAGCTGCATTTTGTTACATTAGCTGAATATTTACATTCAAATCATGGGAAAAGCTTTAATTTTGTCAACTGGATGTTGCTTTTTGCTGCTGTCTGTATGGTAACACTTCATTGTGGATGGAGCTCAGATCCTTGCACAGTGACTGAGGAGGCTGATGCTTTGTGTGCTGTCAGTCAGGTTAGCAGCTTTAGCCACTTCAGTGCAGTATCCATAAGGAGCAGAGCACAAGCTGGTCTTCCAAATACTGCTTTAGATGCCGTATCATAAATATGTTGCTTATCAGGTTTTTGGTAGTGGATTTTTCAGTGTTAACAGTCACTGTTCCCTCATGTGTTTTGAACTGAAGTAATGGGAAGTTGGTGGAGAATGAAAGTTTGAAAATGGAAATAATAATACGAAGTATATTATAATGATTATCCTCTTTCAAAAGTTTATCTTCATTGCTTAGGCAAATGTTAAAGTATCATTTTTCACTTCCTGCTGCTGTTACGTGTTGTGTTCCTCATTAATGTTGTCTTTCCTTGTGGTATTTCTAGACTTCCAATCCTATTGATGTTGCAGCCAGACCTGGAACTGTCCCACATACCCTTCTACAGAAAGATCCACGGGTCTGTATAAAATGTTATGTTTTTCTCAAGTAAAGCTCTTTCTCCTGAAAGCCTTTAATGCTGGAGCTGCCATCCTCAATATGTCCAAACTAATATCTTAAAACTAAAGCTTAGCCTGAACTGTTTAAGTCAGTGAGAAATAGAAAAGTTGTATGTGAGCAATTTAGGTTCTTCTGTTCGTCATTAGCAACAGCCAGTTGATGCTGTGCAGTGGAAGAGCTCTTCCCTTGCTGTCAGGAGGCACTCCCCAAGCCCAGGGGTAAAGGCATGAAAGTCCAATGTAGGAATGTATAAATTCTCTTCAGGATTTATGTTTGTACTCTCTAATTGTTTTGAACGTGGGTAACGACAGTTATTCTCTTGGTTACTGTATCATTGATTGCACCAGTGAAATGTGGATGCACTTTATTGATCACTTGGTGCCTCTGGATTTTCAAGTTCCAGCCTGTGTGAACAGCATTTATTGTCTCAGCACTAGGCCTCAGCTTTTTTCTGCTCTTCGTGAATGCCCGTGGGTTGTTTGTGTGTTTGAGTGAATGTACATTGTTTGTGATGAGGAACATCAGGCAGTTGTATTTTTAGCAGAAGTCTGACAAAAGCAATAGGAAGCTTTCCCTAAAAATCCCTGTTGTGGGTATGGCTGAACTTTGAAGCACAGCAGAGCAGTTTTCTTTGGGTGATGCCAAGTGTCAGTACTTTGGTTTGCTCATACTAAAAAACCCCAATTTTTGTTTGTTTTTTCTGTCTAATTGAAAAGATAATTGATTCATTGAGGTTTATGCTCCCTTGCAACTGGTAGTATAGTTTTGATTATTTCAAGCTGATGTATTGAGCCATTGCTGCATCTGCAAAGTACTTCTTACACCTATAAATCTCCTTTAGTATTGCATTTCAATAAAGAGAATCCAAAAGAAATGAGAAATAATTTTTAGTGTCTGTTTTGCCTTATTATTATGTACTTGATGCTACATGGAGTAAATGGGCTGCACTAATTACACAACGAGCTCGAATAGGAAATCCCAGTCGTCCAGGCATTCTAGAAGTCATCATGGACTGGCCAGAGGGCAAAGATTTTGGAATGTCACCAGAGGAGGAGGTGATGCGTGCTGAAGAGGCCCCACCATATAATCAGCTGTCAGAAAGTGAAAAGCAGTATGCCTTGTTTACTGATGGGTCCTGCCGTATTGTGGGAAAACATCGGAGATGGAAGGCAGCTGTATGGAATACCTCTTTGACAAGTTGCAGAAACTGCTGAAGGAGAGGGTGAATCGAGTCAGTTTGCTGAGGTGAAAGCCATCCAGCTGGCCCTGGACATTGCTGAACGAGAAAAGTGGCCAGTACTTTATCTCTATACTGACTCATGGATGGTGGCAAATGCCCTGTGGGGGTGGTTGCAGCAATGGAAGCAGAGCAACTGGCAACGCAGAGGTAAACCTATCTGGGCTGCTGCACTGTGGAAAGATATTGCTGCCCGGGTGCAAAACCTGGTGGTGAAGGTACGTCATGTAGATGCCCATGTACCCAAGAGTCGGGCCACTGAGGAACACCAGAACAACCAACAAGTGGATAAAGCTGCTAAGATTGAAGTGGCTCAGATGGACTTAGATTGGCAACATAAAAGTGAATTATTTTTGGCCCGGTGGGCCCATGACACTTCAGGCCATCAGGGCAGAGATGCAACATATAGATGGGCCCGTGATCGAGGGGTGGACTTAACAATGGTTGGGTTTTGGTGTGTGTGTGTTGGGTTTTTTGGTTGGGGGTGGTGGTATATGGGGAGGCCTGGCAGATTGATTATATCACACTGCCACCAACCGCCAAGGTAAGCGCCATGTGCTTACCATGGTGGAAGCAACCACCGGATGGCTGGAAACGTACGCTGTGCCCCATGCCACTGCCCGGAACACTATCCTGGGCCTTGAGAAACACATTTTGTGGCGACACGGCACCCCAGAGAGAATTGAGTCAGACAACGGGACTCATTTCCGGAATAACCTTGTAGACACTTGGGCCAAAGAGCATGGCATTGAGTGGGTATATCACATCCCCTACCATGCACCAGCCTCTGGGAAAATCGAAAGGTACAATGGGCTGTTAAAAACTACACTGAGAGCAATGGGTGGGGGAACTTTCAAGCATTGGGATACACACTTACCAAAGGCCACCTGGTTGGTCAACACTAGAGGATCTGCCAACAGAGCTGGCCCAGCCCAATCGGAACTTTTACATATTGTAGAGGGGGACAAAGTTCCTGTGGTGCATATGAAGAATTTGCTGGGGAAGGCAGTCTGGGTTATTCCTGCTTCAAGTAAAGGCAAACCCACTCGTGGGATTGCTTTTGCTCAGGGACCTGGATACACTTGGTGGGTAATGCAGGATGATGGGGAAGTCCGATGTGTACCTCAAGGGGATTTAATTTTAGGGGAAAACAGCCAATGAACTTAATTGTATGTTGTTGCCTGCTGTGTAATACTTTAATAGCCCATCAACCAGATGTCTTCAGGCCACCAGCAACTAGCCCTGACTTCCCTCCAACCATCATCCCAAGAGAGAACGAACTTTGACAGAACCAGACAAGTTCTACAGTAAGGGAATGATCAGCATCAGCAGGCAACGACCCGATACTGCACACGGCCTCTCCTGTTCTGAAAGACTGTTACAAGAGATGGCGCCTGACATCATGGACCAGATGGAATCAGCAGCTTTATAGGGACTAGTCTTTGCACTAAGATAGAAGTGCACTGAGATCGGAGTGATGGTATATTGAAAATGTAGGATCTGAGCATGACGTGAATGGTATGGAATAAGGGGTGGATAATGTCCTGGGTTTAGCAGCAGCAGTCATTTTTTCTCCTTCTTGGTAGCTGGTGCAGTGCTGTGTTTTGACTTTCGGGCTCGGAACAAAGCTGATAAAAATGATGTTTTGGTTTGGCCAAGGACTTTGTGAGTCTCATGCTCTGCCAGGGAGGAGGGGAGGCCGGGAGGAAGCAGAGACAGGACACCTGACCCAAACTGACCAAAGAGGTATTCCATACCACAGCACGTCATGCCGAGGGGGGAACTGGGGGGGAACCCGGAAGGAGAGGGGGTCGGCCGGGTCGGACTGGCGGTTCGGCGCGTGGTATTGTACTCCTTTCCTTTGCTGTTTTCTCTTATCATTGTTGTCGTTGGTGGTAGCAGTGGTGATTCGTATTGTACCTTAGTTACTAAACTGTTCTTATCTCAAGCCGTGGGAGTTGCATTTCTTTTTGATTCTCCTCTCCGTTCCCCCAGGAGTAGGGGGAGGGCAAGAAGGGGGGGGAGTGGGTAACAAGCTGTCTGGCTGTGGGTTAAACCACGACAATTTCTAATCCAGTTTTGCCCATTTCTAGAAAGTTTTAAGCTGTTTCTGGCCATTTCTAAGCAATTTCTGACCATTTCTAACCTAATTTTGCCCATTTCTAATTCGTTTTAACATATTTTTAAATGTTTGTAGCCAATTTTTTCTTCCTTCTAAGCTGTTTGAAGCCGTGAATTGGCTATTTCTAAACTTTTCTTGCTATTTCTATGCAAGTCTGTCCTCTGTCTAAAAATTTCAAAGCCATTTTTGGACATTTCCAACCAGTTTTGACATTACTAAAATATTTTAAGCCATTTTTGGCTATTTTTATCCCATTTTTGCATACCTCTATTCTTTGTTAACACTTCCTTGACTCTTTCTAACCCTGTTTTGCCCATTTCTAACTCGTTTTATGCCATTTTTACTATTTCAAACCCATTTTTACATCCTCCTAACTTGTTTGAAGCCTTCTTGACTATTTCTAAACCCAGTCTTGGCCATTTCTAACCCAGTTTTGTTCATTTCTAGGAAGTTTTATGCTGTTTCTGGCTATTTCTATACAATTTCTTACCATTTCTAACCTAATTTTGCTCATTTCTAATTCGTTTTTACATATTTTTAAATGTTTGTAACGAATTTTTTCTTCCTTCTAAGCTGTTTGAAGCCATGAATTGGCTATTTCTAAACTTTTTTGCCATTTCTATTCAATTTTGTCCAGTGTCTAAAATATTGACTCCATTTTCGGCCATTTCCAACCCAGTTTTGACATTACTAAAACAATTTAAGCCATTTTGGGCAATTTTTAACCCATTTTTGCATACCTCTATTCTTTGTTAACACTTCCTGGACTATTTGTAACCCTGTTTTGCCCATTTCTAACTCGTTTTAAGCCATTTTTACAATTTCTAACCCATTTTTACCTTTTCCTAACCTGTTTGAAGCCTTCTTGACTATTTCTAAACCCAGTCTTGGCCATTTCTAACCCAGTTTTGTTCATTTCTAGAAAATTTTAAGCTGTTTCTGGCCATTTCTAAGCAATTTCTGACCATTTCTAACCTAATTTTGCTCATTTCTAATTCGTTTTAACATATTTTTAAATGTTTGTAGCCAATTTTTTCTTCCTTCTAAGCTGTTTGAAGCCATGAATTGGCTATTTCTAAACTTTTTTTCCAATTCTATACAATTTTGTCCTCTGTGTAAAACTGTCAAAGACTTTTTCGGCCATTTCCAACCCAGTTTTGACATTACTAAAATATTTTAAGCCATTTTTGGCTATTTTTATCCCATTTTTGCATACCTCTATTCTTTGTTAACGCTTCCTTGACTCTTTCTAACCCTGTTTTGCCCATTTCTAACTCGTTTTATGCCATTTTTACTATTTCAAACCCATTTTTACATCCTCCTAACTTGTTTGAAGCCTTCTTGACTATTTCTAAACCCAGTCTTGGCCATTTCTAACCCAGTTTTGTTCATTTCTAGGAAGTTTTATGCTGTTTA